>NC_056743.1:747988236-748018236 GCF_019279795.1 Protopterus annectens
CATGCCGTGATAGTGTGCAAGTATTATTATTATTATATTACATACATACATATTACATACATATGCGTGTGTGTGTGTGTGTATACACATATATTTGATGTGTACATACATATATATGTGTGTGTATAGACATATACATACATACATATGTGTATATGTATGTGTGTGGGTGTGTGTATGTATACATATATACATATATGTGTGTGACATATGCATATATACATATATACATATATGTGTGTAGTGTGTACAGATATACATACATATATACACATACATACGTGTGTGTGTGTGTAGACATACATACATATATATATATACATATATACAGGCAAGGTGTGTGTATATACATATTACATACATATATATTACATGTGCGTGGTAGGTAGTACACATATATATATTATTACATATACATGTGTGTGTGTGTGCGGGTTTCATTATTATATGGACATTATTACATACATACATACATATGTGTGTGTGCTCATACATACACATATATGCATGTATGTGTGTGTAGTATAAACATACATATGCATATATTATATATATGTGTGTGTGTATATATTACATATATATACATGTATGTATGCGTGTATGCATACTATATGTGTGTGTGGCTGCATATAATATATGTATGTGTGTGTGTATGACATATATATATGCATGTGTGTGTGTATGTGTGTACATATCATACATATATGGCAGTGTGCATGCATACATATATATACATGTGTGTGTATGCATACATTATTATACATGCATATGTGCTGTGTGTAGGTAGATATATATACGGTGTACATGTACATATACGTGTGTGTGTGTGCGTGTGTGTGTATTGCACAGCATACATATATACATGCATATATGTGTATGTACGTATTATTATTATTGTATATATATACATGTATTACATGTGTGTGTGTATACATACACATATATACATATACATGTGTGTGTGTGTGCACACACATATACATATACACATACATACACATTATATATATATGTGTGTGCACATACATATTATATATATGCGTGGTGTGCATGTGTACATACATATATATATACATACATATACATACATACATACATACATACTTACTACATGTGCATGTGTGTGCATTCTTGTATATTACATTACATATATGTATGCATCTAGACATACATATAATACATATGTGTGTGTGTGTACATACATACATAATATATATATGTGCGTGTGTGCATACACACACATATTACATACACATACATATACATGTGTGTGTATATATATACATACACATATATATACATATGCGTGTGTGTATATACATATATATATGTGTGTGTGTGTGTAAGACATATATATACATATATATATATATATGTGTGTGTGTATATATATATATATATATATCCGTGTGTTTGTGTGTGTGTGTATGTATATATATATATATATATATATATATATATATATATATATATAATATACACATAGAGAGAGAGAGGATGTGTGTGTATGCATATATATATATATATATATATATGTGTGTGTGTGTGTGTATATACATATATACATATAATACATATGGTATGCCACCAAACGGATACTAACTCCCCATTTAGAAGAATGAATAACAAATGCACAAGAATGCCTATGACTATACTTTGTAAAATTGAAATTAAAAAACTGGAATTAAGGAAAAGACCTCAACATCAAGTCCTCAGTGGTCGAATAATAAGCTTTTTGTTCCTTTTAACTGTGATCGGAACTTCTTCAGAATGGATCCAATGTGAATGGACCAATGTATAACCAAGCATAACATACATCGTGAATATTAAAATAAAACATAAACCAGTAGTAGCAACCCACAACCAATACAGTAATGCATATGGCGACATGATGTTTTAAAAATGCCATTGCATGAGAACTTCCCCTAATATGTGCCAAAGACCACCTATATACATAAAACACAGTTCAAGAAATATAGCGTACACATCTGTATACATACAAAAAATGTTTACAGGTAAATCAGCATTGAACTTCTATATAAAATTACCACAATCATTGAACCATTTTAAGGCACATTTCAGATTAAGACTCATTTTAGCCCTGGAAAAAATTTACTTGCCGTGAATTGCCATTTCACCTCAGAAGCTGTACTTACAATTTGAATCTCCAAAGAAAACTTTAATTCGCTCCAAATACTATGAACTTAAAAGACCTGAATCATTACACGGTACTGTGTTACTTTAAGACATTAATATGGTCATTGTTTCTAATGGCACCACAATGCTCCTTTATTCTGTCACTTAACTTACTTGACAGTTTTCCCATAAAAACTTGAACATGTGGAGCAGACTGCACAGTACACTACCATGCTGGAATTGCAATCAAATGCTCCACAATGACACTCTAACAGTGCAATGAGGAAAAGTGTAAGATTCCCCTTTAAAGATGTATTTACAACAAACACATTTACCACATCTATGCTTTCGCCTTTAGGTTTAGCCATGTTAATAGCAGGTGTTAAAACTGAATTGACTGCCCATTTTCAAAGAAGCTGTGGCCCCAGCTCTTTTATGAAAAATAAAGGTTCAGAACTCAACTTTGTTCTAATGTTAGGGTCACAAAGTAAGATTTTCCAGTTGTTCAGTAAAACAAAGCCTGACTTCATTTAGGATCCCTACACATAGGTAAGTGAAAAACCGAGGGGTGTGTGTGGAATCCGCCATTTCTGTGTGTATGGTGTGTTGTAGTAAACCGTAAGTTGCTAAATGGTCAAATTTAATGAGTCTGTCTTAGTGATTTGACTCTAACTGAATTAATTAATGCTAAAGGTGGCGTTTTTCTGCGTATAACAAGGAAACTACATTCCTTTCAAACTACTACATATATAAATGTGTGTGTGTGTGTGTGTGTGTGTGTATATATACATATATATATATGGTGTGTGGATACATTCATATATATATATTCTATATATATATATATATATATATTCCATCTATATATATATATATATATATATATATATATATATATATGTGTATGAACGATTATATATATATATATATATATATATATATATACATATGTGTGTGTGTGTGACTGACTCCATTCCCTCCGCTTTCCCACCAGTGGATTTTTCTTTTGTGAAACCCTACATACTTTGAGAGCATTTCCGGGAATGCCAAGGTGAATTTTCCCCTCAGTCCAAAAAGAGATCTGAGAATTTTAGATTTACACAACATAGACCTTTGGCTATCCCTTCCTGTTCTGGATGTTGTGGATGATGTCTTTGGCGGAATCCAGTCTAACTCCTGATACTTTACTCTGCCCAATGAAACCAGACAGGTACTATAGAATCCCTGACTCTCTCAAATTGTATTTATTTATTTTTGTATTTGTTAACTGGCGAATCTAAGCGGGATATATTTCCATTTTCAGCAAAGGTCCGGGGAGAAAAGCCCACAGTAACATTTAAATTTATAATGTACAGTTTTGGTGAGAAAAGAAAACATGAAAGTGTAAGACAAACAGTACATGAGAACAGTAGTTCCAAAAGTCAATACTATCTAAGAAAACAATACCATATACAAAGAGAAATATTTACACCAATACAAAATATCTTTCAAAATCCTACTGCTGACCCAGAGGTCACTTCCGGGGGATCAAATGAAGCCAGTTAACCAGCCAAGAATCCCACCTCAGACATGTGATTCCCAAGCTTTAGACAGATTGGGCACACCTCTCACCCTCTAGCCACGGGGCATTGAATCACAGGCTCTACATGCTGAAATACCAGCAAAATGTTATGGAACTTATTACAAAATTGTCTGCCGCCACAGACTCTGCAGAAAAATAAAGAATTACAGGAGCTTACATTCTGCAAGCCAATTCAGCAAGCATATACCTGGCGGTAAATGTGGCTTTGAGCACTTCCAGAAGCCATCTTGCAGGGCAGCAGTCACTGGTTCTGCATTGAGAAGGTGCCTGGCTTTGGCGAGCAGACCTTGCCAGACCATGTCAAATCAAAATTGCTAGAAGCGCCTTGAATAAGGACAACTGTTTGGCAATTAAAGCAGAAGAGGTTCTAAAAGATGATGAAAAAGCTAATCCAGCAGACAGTAAAAAGATTTTTTGCAAGTGCAGGTTCCAAGATTCAGTAACAATTGCCCCTCAGAAGCTTTATCCCAGCCCCATCAAGGCCATCTCACAGACCAGGGAAATAGACCCCCGGGATTACAGTCTCAGGGTATGCAGAGATCTACAGTGGAGTTAATCCCTACCTCTAAAACAGGAGTGCAGCCCACTTTGCAGAAAGAATTACAATGACTTTCACTCCCACTCTCACTTCTGCCCAATTGCTTGTGCCCTCGAGGAAAATTCTGGCGATTATGCAAAAACGGATCTCCATCACAAAGACCGACATCCTTAACATTGTATCCCAGGGGCATAAATTTGCATTTCACCGCCAACCTCAAAGGGTTCCCAGACCTTCCTCCAAACCAGTGGGCAGGAAGCACAAAAACCAGCGCAATCTGTGCTCATAAGGCACCCAGCCTCGTCCTCGCAGAGCGATAGGTTATGGTTTTATTCCAGACTTTTCCTGGTACCCAGAAAAGCGTGGCAATTGACACCCACCCTAGATCTTTCCATTTTAAACACTTGGTGGTACCAAAATTAGAATGCTCACCCTTCAGCAGCCTTATGCTGGTTCAAAGATGCTTGGTTAGCTACCCAAGATCTTAAGAAGTTTTATCTGCACATCCCTATTTGTGGGACTCATGCAGGAAATCTTGCTACTTGGCAGGATCTATGCATTTATCAGTTCTCTGCACCTCCCTTTGGCTTATTCACTGCCCCAGTCTCTACAAAATGCTCCACTCCAGCCATTGCCCATTGCAGACAGAGAAAATCCAACCTACTCCCTTACTTGACGTTCGTCTGATTCAGCCAACAGTCGGGAAAAGCTGGCAGTACCTGGCTTAAAGAACCTTCTAACCTCCTTTTAAAGGCCACCAGCATCAGTGAAAAGAACTAAACTAGTCCCCATTCAAAAGATTGTATTCCAGGGAGCAAGTTTGGACACAAGCATCCCAGATTACATTCCTTACTGCAGAAAACAAGCCTAGCTTAAGGCTACTTAATTAAATGGCCACCAGAACTCCAGCTATCTGCAAGGAAAATCCTGCAGGTCCTAGGGTTCTACAGCCTCTTTGTGATTCTACAAATTCCATATGCCAGATCTACATGAGCAATCTTCAGGGTGTACGAAGTCTTTGGTGCCATCATTCTGCAGGACCTGGCAACAGTCATATATACCTATCATACTTGTCTAAGGAGATACTTTATTTGGTGGGTAGCAGCATGCAACCACAAGGGACTTTATCAAACCCCATGCCGCTTGTGACCTAAACCACAGAAGGCCACACTATGCTTGGGCATCTGGATAACATGTGTATTCAGCGGCTACTGAGCCTAAGTCACCCATCTGCACATCAACTAAAAGGAGGAAGCGGGCTGTTCAGCAAGCTCTGGCAGCTTATATCCCTACTCTCACCAGGACCCCTGCTAATAAAAGCAGACAACACCTCACAGTTATGTGGTACATCAATCAAACATTGGGGAACCCACTCTACCTACCTTGCAGTGGCTAGCCATGGCTCCTGTAGAACATGGTTTTGACATGCATGTTCATCTGCAAGGTCAATTTCGCCGTGGCTAATAAAACTCTTTACAGACGCATTTGGCAGAAAATTTCTAGACCCACACTAGTGGCACTAGACCCCAGTATTTTCAGCCTTCTGATTCGGAAATGGGGACCTGGTGGTGACCTTTTGCCTCCCTACAATCACCAGCTCAGTAGACTTGCACCAGGACACCTCACAGCAGGGGCCTGGAAAGTGGATGCCCTATCCTCCAGTGGGTAGATTCGCCTCTCTAATCTATGCGATTTCCTCTCTGCCTCTTCTCCGGGTTAATACCAAGATAAGATACACTGCGCCAAGGACAATCCCGGCTGCCCCAGATCACATACGACTGAAAATTCACCGGGCGCTTGGCTCGTCAATTGCCACCGCACCTTCCCCAGATCCCAACCTCCTCACTCAGCAGGAGGGATACAGATTCTGGATCTGCAACTGCAAACCGATTTCCAGCCCGGCTTTATTCCTTACCTCAGTGACGGGCCTGCGGCAGGTGCTGGACGGCCTGCTGTAAACACCCAGTGCTGTTGAAAACTTTATACATAAGTGGAAAAGGTATTGCTCCTGGATGAAGCCCAAAGGAGAGGACACAGCACTGCCTTCCCGCCTCTAATCCTGATTACCAGTGATCCGCTTCCACAGGAGCCTGTTCTCCTCCATTAAGATCAACGCCTCTGCCATTTTGCTCAATACAAACACTGGAGTCCCAATTTCTTCTCACCTTCTCATCAAACAGTTCCTGAGGAGGGCAAACAACTTAAGGCCACCTTCCAAGGAGAGCCCTCGCTAGTTTGGGACCTTTAACTTTGTACTGGAAAGCCTACACACCCCATTTGAGCCTGCATCAGAAGAGTTAAAATTCCTCTCTCAGGGTGTAAGGCTTGCTTCTCAGCCTCACCGCCCAGCTAGGGATGGCGTCTGGCTACAAGCACTTATGGCTATGGAACCCTTCATTATTTTTTCTTGGTTGACAAGGTCTCCCTTAGGATCAACCTTCCTTTATGCCTAAAGTGGCGCCCAGTACTCTGGCAACCACCTCATCTATTTGCTAACCTCTTCCCTAACCAAAACAAAGGGGAAAAGGATGCTGCAGTCTGTGGATGTGCCCAGATAGCCCACCCCACCTTGATAGATCTCTAAGTCTCGAAATCTGACCAGTTACTAGCCGTCGCACTAGGGGTAGACGGCAACGCCATTTCAAACAAACCGCTTTGGAAGTGGATAGCACACCGCGCATCCATTGCCACAAAACATCATGGGGAACCAACCCTCAGGGGGTCAGGAATGTATTCCACTAGGGCAACTACTACTTCTACAGCATTCTCAGGAGAGTCACTACCAGGAGCCATTCGGGAAGCGTTGCTACCTGAGTTCTGTTCACACCTCTGCCTCAAGCATTACCACTCGCCATCATCGCAACCAGGGGTTTTGGTAACAGCAGTCCTGCAGGGTATTCTAGCCAGCCCCAACTTTCTTGACTGCCTCCACCCATTTTTCAGCTTTTTGGGAACAACTCAAGTGATGACTGCAACAATGAAACACGGCGAATATAGCATGGTATTGTGTACACCTTAATATAAAATGTAGATGCGTTCTATGGTATCCACTGTTGCAGTCCTGGCTCTCCCTCCAGCCCCCTGCCCTCTCCTCTGTCTGACACTCACCTCCCCTACAGGCTATCGGTGATTATTTTTTTACTGGTGGTGTTCTCACCATACCCTAGCTCCTCATTTGGGGGCTCTTGACATTTGGGGTAAGAAAACTGATGTAATAGTGTAGGCTGGCCTGTGGTACCCCTGATGACCGACATTAGTCCTGGAAGTGATAGCAACCAATGCAGAAGTACTAAGTCTCTGGTATTCGATGACTGAGGCTACCTGCAGGCAGATACAACTCAAGCGGTGATTACTGCACAGTTAATGCCCTCAACATCTACATTTATGGTAAGTGCATACAACTGTACTTTTGTGGCTCTTTTGCAGGGACCCAGACTGTAGGCCTACTAAATGACATTGTCTTTCTGTCAGAAACGCCCATTACTTTCATCTACCATCAGAACAAAGTGTCTTTACCTAGAATAAAAGTCACCACTAGATCGATGGCTACTCAGTGGCCTTTCATTACAGAGCCTCTATGGATGATACTCAAAGAAAGGTGCCACTTGGGCTAGACCTATTACCTTATCACTCATTACAGATTGATTTGGTCAGGAGATTGCAGAAGGCCTTTTTAGTTCTGGTGGAATGTCTTTCTTAGGGGCTGCCACCCAGACTCATAGCTGGGACTCAGTCCTAAACAGTAAGGAATGAATAACAAATATTTACATCAGATAAAGAAGCAGGTCTTACCATAATATTCCATCTAAGCAGATCTTATTCCACCATTACCCTCCTCCCTGCTTGGTCTGGTTAGTGAACTTTAGGATTTTATTAGTTAAGGTGTTTGTTCAGACATAGCCTTATTGTCTCTCTCATTACTTGTATACAATGGCGGGAAAACTGTTCCTGAAGAGACTATGATGGGCATTGTGGGTAGGTCTTTAGCTGAGTGTTTTTGGCTGGCGCGAGCCAGGTAATGGCCGTGTTGGTTACGCAGGACTGGAACCGGTCCTAACAGTAATGAATGAACAAGGTGATCTACAACACAGATGGAACGCATCGAAGACATAACTCATTTTTTTCTGTTTTTGTTCTGACGCTATTGCTCCATCACTTATCAGCTCCTTCCTGTGTCAGTTGGGCCCATTTTCCTGCAATCTCAGGCATGGGTCAACTGGAGAAGGGCCACTATTCAGGCAAATTCCTGATAAGTGATTCAGCGACTTTTGCTTTAATCCATAATCTCGGCTAACTAGGGGAAGGTGTGCAGTGCAGGCTGAACCACAGAGGATGTCCTTTCACTCCACAAGGACATTACATTCCCACAGTCCCTGCCGCCTGTCCTAAACATGAGGTTTCCCAGTCTCCAAGAGAAATGACACCACCCAGTGCCCCTTAGTGTGTGTGCACTTAAACTCCTCAGGACAGGCAGTCTGTCCATTCCTCTTAACTCCCTGCTCTCACTGTCTGGCTTGCAGTGCTGGCGATGCTGGGCGAACTCTTGATCACCTGGGTCACATTCAGGCTTCATTTATCTGGTACCCCAGATCCAGCTTGGCTGAAGTATGTGGAATAAGTGACTGATTTCTCTAAATCTTACTCTGCTGAGTTTGGTACTATATACTAGTAATATAAAAGTAGCCTTAACACCTGCGTCGCAGTAATGGGCTGTCGACATGAAAAGTTAGAATGTTAACATTTTCAAGAGAAACTTCTTAGTCATAAACGTTTAACACTAGAATAGTCCATTATCTTTGTAGATAGTCTATATATAATCTGTATATGATTGTGTAATCTACTGTCCATTACCCTACACTTATTTGAATGAGGTTTAAATTCAAAGGTTCACAGGTAGTTGGCTTGACACGCAGTCCAAAAGGCAGTTGAGGCCATCCTTAATTTTCAGTTACTGCAGTGCACCGTCTGGTTAAGGACTTGCTGGAGAGTTGGGTACAATAGGCTAATGAAAGTTGAGAAACTAAAACCTTGGATTGCAGGAAGCAGTTTAACAACTCATAGCCATAATCCCCTGCATTAACTGACTGGACTATCAAATTAATTTCTGAAGTTGATTCCTGATTGCATTTGGGAAATCACCGCCAGTGTGGGTGGTTTGGCGCTGTGTGGTGGTTTTTCTGTAGTTGTTCACCAGGGAGTTATATAAATCAATAAAATTACCCGCCAATAAAAATACTTTTCAGGTTCCTTTGAAGTGGTGTTTCATCATGTGGAAGTTTTTATGGAACTTGACCTGAAAACCAGCATGATGTTCATCGCAGACAACAAGGTAGCCACACTTGGGGTTATCTCGCCGCCAGGCTGTTCCCCAGCCGGCCTGAGTTCCAAAGTTCTGGTCTGGCATCGCTGTTGCCGCCCGACATCAGTGCGACAGGGCATATGCAGTAAGATGCAGCCAACGCCATTTTTCTTCTTAGTCTTTCTTGCCGCGCCGGTGCCCGGCAAAAGAAGTTCGCAGGCGCCGCCGGGTTGGGTCACTCCTGAGATTATTCCGAATCCAGAACCAAAGTCTTCTACAAGCATTCCACAGGAAACTTTTTCTTGCCTCAGACCGACAAGCCAGTAAAAAGTTAATAATCAGATTTTGTGGGAAGCAACACCCCATATGATTTCCATTCTGGCTGTATCCCATGCCTAGGGCCCAGACCACGACGTTACAGGTTGTCGGTTTTGTTAGGTTTAATAAGCGTGACTGTTAAACGCCGGTTTGATTTTGCCCGACATTACTTTGGCAGAAAATTTGTTATACCATGCCGCCAGAACTTCCGAATACCAGTATTCAGTAAAGCGCAGTAAGACAAGGACAGGCATCCGGTGCCAAAACTGGACGTACTAAGCTTCTAGGGCCAGTCACCGGATTCGGCCAGTGGATGCAGGACTGCGAGCCCCTGACGACCACTTGCAGAAACTATTGAGGTCAGTCACTTGAAACCGACTCCCTGCAGAGGGATCCGAGTCCCTGAGCTACCTGCAGCTTCAGAGGGTGTCTTTGACCCTACTCAGCTTAGCATTAAACCCTCTAAGTCAAAGCCTTTTAAAACTATGGAACAAGTACATTCTCCAGGACAGTCCTCCATGCCTAAGAAACAATGTCTAAAATGGTTTGAGGACCTAATCATTTGATCAGGGGTTCCCATCCCCACCTGATAAAAGGCCTAGACAGATGTAGATTAATATTCATCTCGACTAGTCCATTTCTCAGACTTCATCTCTGGGGGTCCTGGATATTCTTTTTCCCTTATGAGACTCCTGATGCTGAGGGAATCTATTTCATCAGCCTTCCACCTGAGGGACTACCTTTGGGGGAAACCTTACACAACTACTAGGGAGCATTTTACTAGGAAGGCCAGGACTTATTCAGAATCCAAGAAAAAGGCTCAGTGGACTTGTTATTACTCAACACAGGTTCCCCTGGTGAGGCCTGACACACTGCACCCCACATGACTCGCATAAATTTCTGTATAAAAGCCCTGTTGCTGATCCTGAAACTATTTCTCAGGGACACAAAGGAGCAGGGCTCATCAGCAAAGAACCCAGTTCTCTTGGATAGAGATTCCAGAGCATTGGACAGATGGGGAAAGAAAGTATATACGTCTGCACTTTGGTAGGCCGAGAGCCTTAAATTGCCAGTTTCCACATGCTAAAATATCAGCAATTTTTGATGTCTCAGGTGAAACAAAAATGCTTCAGGGATACAGATCTCCTAATTTTAAAGAAATGCAGGACGGACAGGCGTCAGCTGAACAAGTGGGGAAAGCATTCTTTCGTACCGGTTTTGATTCTTGAGGTCGGAAGCGCAGAGCAGCAGTTACAGGCTCTGTCATTAGAAGAGCGCATGGTTAAAAGAACATACACGCTATCAGACCGCGCGTTAAAGCCAATTACTGATGCACCTTTTACAGCAGGATGTTTTATCGGAGTTAAGGCAGAAGAGGTACTAAAGAAGAAAAGAAGATGGAGGATAAGGCAAAATCTATGCAAATATGTGAAGGATTTCTTACAGGTTCAGCCTCTGATTTAGTAGTGAAACTGGCCAATGTGCATTGGTCTCACAGTTAGTGACAAACCCTCATAGGGCAGGTACAGATGGCTAAGAGGTAGAGGTCAACCACAAGGTTCTGGCAGGCCTCAACAATGGGTGCATCAGGCCAGAAAGAAGGGGAAGATAGGCACCAACTATATAAAAAATTCAGTCTCAATGATCTCCCACCCAGCTGCCAAACAACCTCGCCTTGGCATCCCTTTGAGGGAAAACTGGCACTTTATCACACTGGCATATGCGATCACCCAAGACAAATGGGTTCTCAATATTATTTCAAAAGGTTACAGGTTCCACTTTCACACTTGCCAAGATTAAAAAGGAATGCCAACTAAGCATTTCAACCAATGGGCAGAGGCCCAAAACAAATTATGGCACCTATGAAATATGGAGCTATTCAAAATGTACCACCACAGGAATAAGGGTGATTTTACTAAGGCTCTTTCTGGTTCCCTAGAAAGACAAAGCCTGAAGCCCATTCTGGATCTTTTTCTTCACGAACATCTCTACCTGGATGTTCCGAATTCAAAATGTTGACATTACAGCAGCTTTTTTCCCATGCTGGGCAAGCGCTTGGCTCGCGGTGGACTTTGACCTCACAGGTGCATACCTGCATGTCCCTATCATCAGACAAAACTGCAGAAGATACGCTTGTGGTTCTGCCGGTCCAATGCACTATCAATTGTCTGTACTGCCCTTGATTATCTACTTCGCGCCCAGGGTCTTCTTCACAAAGTGCCTGGCACCAGTAATTGCATTTTGCAGACAGGAAAGAATCATAACTGGACGACCGCCTGATCTTGGCAGAGCAGGGACATCTCTTCTACAGCATCTGGCATTTGTAAAAAGTTAAGTTGTTTAGGAAGCGCGTAAACGAAAAGAAATCAAACTAGTGCCCCCACAGCTGGCGCCCTTGGAAGCAGCTTGAACACAACAGTCCAGATGGCTTTTCCTCACATCAGACAAGCAGACAACTGACACAATACTTCAATTGATGGCAACAACGACCCAACTCCCTGCAAGAAAAATTTTGCAGGCCCGGCTCATGGCATCTTTGCATACTTTAATCGCGATATGCCAGACTGGCGGTGAGGAAACTACAATGGTACTCTAAAGAATGGCGCGGTCTCAACACTGTCAGTTTGGAAACAGTTGCGCCACTACCTGCCTTCACAGGGAGTTTTTGATAGTGGGCCTGCCGTCAACTCAACAAGGCAGCTCACCAACCCACAGCCTGCAAACACTGGCTAACAGATGCATCGGATTATGCCTGGGAGCACATGGCAGGAAATACCAGGCAAGTGGTCCTGAAAAGGCATCCTCACATCAATCAAAAAGAGATGCCAGCTGTACACAAAACGCCCATAGCTTCAAGGACCTGTTGTAACCAGGACAACCAATTACTAAAGACCGACAACACCATGTTATGTGGTACATAACGCTAAGGGGCACTACTCCTACCCCTCTGCAGACAAGCCATGACCTTGTGGAACACAGCTATAAACCACTGCTCATCTACAGCACACCCCGCCAGGGAGAGAAAAACACACTGAAGATCTACTTAAGCAGAAATATCATGGATCCCTAATGGAATGGAATTGAATCCGTAAAATATTCAGAATGATAACAAAGAAATGGTGGAGCCTGACATCTGTTTGCCTCCCTGAATGAATTGCCAGCTAAAGAAATTCTGCACGCGAGTTGCCATCCGTAGCGTTACGAAAGTGGATGCCCCTCCTTCAGCTGACAAACCGCGCATATGCCCACCACTGCCTCTTCTCCCAAAGGTACTATAAAAACAGGCAAGAAGAGCCAAAGCTTGAGGTCCTGAGGCCCGGCCACGCCCAGCACTGGTATGACCCAAAAAATCTCTAGCACAGGATTCACCCTGGATTTGCCTCAAATACCACATCTGCTGTCTCAGCACAATCAGTTACCCACAGCCATCTAAAGATGAGCGAAACCTAGCTGGCGTGGAAGATTCCCTAGCCACAAGCAACAAGCTTTCCAAAGCAGTTATGAAGTTGGTTCTGGAGGCCAGGAAGGTCGAAATTAGGAAAGCCTACTGATAAATGAAAAGAGACTTGTGCCTGGAACCAGGCTCACAGCCTTGATCCTCTTGTGCCAAACATTCTCAGATACTACAATATTTGACCGAGATGTTGATAAAGGCTCTCCTTTTCATCTTTATCAAGATCCATGCTCTGCTATCTCTGCACATTACAACACAGATCTACCAATTTTCTAATTTTTGCTAAAAAACAGTACCCTCAGAGGGGCTAAAACATAAGACCGCCTGTGAGAGCACTCTATCTAAATTTGGGACTCAATTGTTTTGAAAAACACCTTACCTCGCTTGAGCCTGCATGGCATAATTAAAATACATTTTGAAAAACTGCCTGCTCCTGGCAATACCCTGCAAGAAGAGTTTGTAAATTGCTGGCAGGCACTAATGGTGAAATCTTCCTCATTTTCCACCAGGATGGGGTGTCTCTGGCGAACTAACCCCACGCTTATGCCTAAGGTTGTTTCAAATGCGCCCTAAACCAAACCAGTCAATTTGCCTACTTTATCCAAAACCACAAAATAATGGGGAAAGACTACTGCATTCATTGACATTCACAGGCAGCCACGTGCTCTACTTGACAAATCAAAGCCTAGAAAAATCTGAGCAATTATTGTTGCATATGCTGCAGCAGCATGTGAAAAGCTATTTTGCGCTGTATTTGCCTTAAATGGATAGGACATTGCATAATGCTTGCTAAGTACGCTTCCATGGAAAAACTCTGCGCTTAACAGCATTAGACTACCCACCAGGGCAACAGCCACTAACTGCTCACCAGGAGGAGAGTACTACTAAGGATATTTTAAAGCAGCATGGAGTTGGCGTGGCGCTACCTCACCTGGGTTATCACTTATCTGCCTCTATACTCTAATTCCAGAGTTAGCTTCAATTCTGCAGTGTTGCAGGGCCTTTATAGCCACCCCCATGCCTTATAGAACCAACCACACCAATTTCAGCTTTGGGATTCCACCCCAAGTGTACCGATCAGCAGTGTCACACGATGAACATAGTACAGCTTGTACCTACCATAAATGTAGATGTGTTAGGAGTGCAGACTGCTGCAGTCCAGGCTACCCCACCTTCCCCATTGGCTAGTACTACCTAGTTCCTCTACCTTACTGTACCTATGGGGGGAGAGTATTTGTTGGTAGCTGAAAGTATGTTGTTTGCATTTTTATGTATATTTTATTAGCAATTTGAATTGCCTACCTTATTTGGGGCACCTAATATCTGGGGACAAGAAAACTGAAGAAAATGGCGCCGGGTTGCATCTTATATACCCTGTCGTGACCGGACGCCAGGGAGGAGGCTGCCGGTGCAACCCATGCCGACCAAGACTTTGAAACCCAGGCCGGTTGGGGAACCGCCTGGACGGGCAGGATAACGGCGTAATAACTGCAACAGTGTCTACACCTCTCGAACATCTACATTTATGGTAGGTATAAATTGTACTTTGTTTTCTTCGTAGATTTACATATGGAGAATTTAACAAGATTGTTTGCACTTTGTATCTATTCCTCTTTTTGAATAGTCTGCTGCGGCTTTTGTGCTTTGCTTTAGACAAAATTAAAGGATCCTTCCAGCTACTGACTCACAATTTGTACAATCTGTTTATTAGAATTACAGTTATGACAGTGTTGGTTACTTCTTCTGAAATTTGTTAATTACATTTGTCTTGCACAATGTCTCTAATTTCTTCTACACAACTTTGCCCACTCAGTTTATCCCCACATCTTGATTTGCCATTTTTTCAGTACTCAGCTTCCGGGTTGAAGACTTTGAATTGGCTGTTGGAGTATTCTAAAATTATTTCACATCTTATTCTGGTAGTTTTTTGCAGTTTCTTTCATAATAGTGTTCCTTCTGCTGATTCTTTCCTTCCCAGCATTCCTTTGTTGTATCTTTGATTTTAGACATTAGTAACATGGTGGAAGAAGATAATTTACCTTTCTGTCTTCTGCCCATCAAGCACTTGAGCAGAAAGGCTAGAGTCCCCGAAATGCAGACCATTATAGATGTGCTTTTGCTACAGTAGTGCCCTTTCATTAGTTGCTTTTGCGTTTGGGTAGCTGTTTACATGTGTCTGTTGACAAAGGACGGTGTGGTCTGATATTGTTTGAATTATCACTCTGTAATACATCTGACTTTATTTTACAGTCCTTGTGATATGACAATGTTAGGTATCCTATTGGTGAATTGTACATGCACTTGCTCTGGTTTAGCGTGATTAGTTCAAAAACTTGGAAGAAAAAATCTGTATTTCAGATGCATGCCTTTTAAAACAGGAAAGTATCAGTGCCCATTGTCTGCCCCATGGGTAATCTAGAATTGGATAATGCTACCCATCTCTTTTAATTGATATTTTAGATAGGGTTGCCAACCATCCAGGATTTTCCAGGACTGCTATGTTTTAGTCTTGTGTCCTGAACAGTGCTTGTCCAGGATGTAAAAAGTCCTGATTTGAGGTTTGGCAGAGAATCAACTGATTTTACTTTTTATTATTGGTACCGGGTATAGTTTACTTACTGGGCAGTGCCCATTTTACAAGTTAAGAGCTCTGGATTGTACAACACCCACACATAGTCAAGAGTCACATTTGCAGTAATTGGTTCCAGATTGAACAGTGGTGGTTCCGCCAGTGTGTGGTTTTTTTTGATTAACTGCGGTACCGCCTGTGCTGGGCGTTACCACCGGCATTGTGGCATATGAGCAAATCTGATAACTTCTAACACAGCGAGCCACGACAATACCGCATAAAGGTCCAGTGGCATGCTGCCGTTACAGTTTTTGCGCCCACTGCAGTGCCTTTGAAAAGGGTATTATGGAAACCATTTGCTGATAATCTGGGGCTTTGTTGTTGCTGCATTTGGATTTGTTTTTTATTCATGGTCTGCTTACCTTCTTGGCGTGTGTCAGACTTTGTGGAGCTGAAGTGAAGTATGATTTACTGGCACCTTTGTAACAAGATAACTACAAATTAGCCGGTAAGAGCGGTGAGCTGTCGATCGTTATTAACACTTGGTGAAAATGCCAAAAATAGTTGAATATTTGATTTCTGATATTTGTATCACTTCTTTGTGTTCCACATTGAAAGGTCTACTCAGTTAGTGATAAGAGTTGAGAATTTTTTAACATATCCATGATGAAAAAAATCCTGAGTCATATCAATTGGCTGTAACTCTCCAGTTCCTAACCAGTCAAGGACAAATCTCACAGAGTCCGTCAGACAAATCCAGAAATAATTAGGGAGGCACTTAAAATATTAGTACTATTAATGAAGGAGACATTGACTGAATAGGAATGTAAGTTATACATTTTCTGGAAGTAAAAAGAAGTCTATCACTTTTGTTATCATTTATTAAGGTAGCTCAGTACCTTTTTCCAAAGGTTAACCAGTTTTAAGAGGGATTCTGGGAGTGTCAGAAATTGGTGATTTGAGGCAAAGTTAGACACAGCTGAAAAACATAAGGATCAAACACCTTTTATAACTATATAAAGTAATGCATTTGAACCATCCTGCAAGTTTCTAGTTGAAGTTCTTGTTAAGCTGTTAGTAGCTGAGACGGAAGGCTGAGCCAGGAGCTGCTTTCACTTAATTAGCAGAGTACATTTTATGGCCCTACTGCCAAGCTTAGAGTTAGCTCATTGTTATTGACTTAGTAAATCATTCAGTATTTACATATTTATTATTTACTTATTGACATTTGATTGCTGGAAAAGTCTGAGGAGTAGGCTGTCTCCAGACCAGTCGCTTGTGTAACTGAACACCATAGGTTTAGCTGATAAAGCGAAGAGGATTTGGCGGGTTGGAAAACTGGCACATGCTTTCGTTTAAATAGTTGATTAATGTAAAAGTCATTAAGCCATTTTCCGTTGGCAGAAATATTTCTGGGCATTAGATTGCAATGTATGAACTGTTTCTGCAGGTATAATGTATTTTGATTTGAAGTTTATTATCTGATTAACGAAAAGTCAGACTGATCAATCTGACCCAGTGAATTGACCGTTTATTGTAGACTAGAAGTGATTTCTATGCTGATTACTGCTTAGCAAATTTAGAATTGATGCAAAACTGCTGTGGACTATGGTTTTAATTTTGAGCCAGATGCAGTTTCTTTAATGTGAATAATCGGCACGTTGTTCTTGAAGTTACACGACAGCAAATGTAGGTTGATAAAAAAAAATGTTGCAACTTTTGTAATGAATTACAGTGCAAAGCTGTAACTGTACTGCAGTCTCAGTGATATCCAGATAGAGAGGTTTGTGCTTATTTAGGGATCTAATTTGATGCAAAACCTGTGAAGTGTTCACTTTGGCGCAGAAAGACCATTTCAGTACCATGCCACACCAGAAATATACATTTTTCCCAGAGCAAAAATAGGGTGGTTCTGTACATTTTTGACTATCGTCACACTTTCATAGGGTCTGTATTCTACATTTTCATGATACTGGAGTGTGGTTTTTGTTGAGGTTGTATTCAATGGATAACAGCCAAGGCATTGCAAGCGTGGACAATGATTCAGACCAGATTGTGCCGGCCTCACCTCCCAAGAAGGTAAAGGTTGAGAAAGCGCAGAAAAGAGAATGTTCCTGGTTTACCACGAATGGCAAACTGATTTTGCTAGAGTGAAGCCGCCCAGACAAATGTTTTCTACCGCTCACTGCATGGTTTGTAAAGAGTGGCTGGTGGTGGCGGTTGAAAAGTGACTTACAATTTCTTGGCTGTTCACAGATTCGGCGGTGCGCCACCGTTTCATGATATCGGCTGCCAGGATAGTTTTTTTTCCAGAAAAACAGCATTGTTAATTGAGTTGATAACAGGCAAATGGCAGCAGAGCTGGCGAACGGCTCATGCCATGCTCATCACATTTTGTAATGCTGCAGACTGAGTTGCTAAGCTTGGATCGCGAAGGAACCAGACCTCAGCCACTTGCAAGAAGCATGACCGGTGGCTGCACTACAGACCTTGGTGAATCGTGTCCCGGCCCAAAGTCTGTCTAGTCATTTGTTGACTTTACCAACAATACACGGAGATTTTCTGTCGATAAATGCATTCTAGATTTGAAAATCACAAGATAAGCTTGCATATGTCCAGTATTTTATTGCGGAAAGTGGCTTTAATAAAAACTTTAAATTTGTTGAGCTCAATGATGAACATTCTTCCGTGAGTGAATCGATTTCAGGTCCTGCATGACATCACACACATATATTCAGATGGTAATACCAGCGCCAGTTAAGGCGGCACAAACAGTCTCAGATCGATATTGAATAGAAACAGATCATCAAAACTAACGCAATGCACACGTGATGGCCAGCCGCTGAAGAAGGCAATTAATGAACTGACGATGTTGAAACAATTGTGATTTGCCTGTTTATAGTCACTTCCAGTGTATCGGGCGAACCACAGAATGGACCTGCAAAAGTTTTTTTAATTTGTGACTTGGAGTACCTTGAACTGTTGAGAGGCATAACGCTCAACCATGGCTGTCTCGGGTCCCACTACCAATAGGCTATTGAGTCTTATTGGTGTCATTTCATTTTTTTGTTTCTAAAGCAGTGAATGCCCCAAGAGAGTTCGCAGGTAAATTCTGGCATGAAGAAAATACGATCATGAACTGGTTAAGACTAACATCAAGAAAGCTTACTAACGTCAGTGCAATATTCGGGAGTGTTTTGAATTATCTCCGTTTAGCAAGTGGAGCGGAAGATTTACGCTTGCCGAGCCATCAAAATGTGCAGGACTCTGTGAACAAAAAACTGAATCGCATGGCAAAACAAGTTTGATCCGTTACGCTGATGTTACAGTCTAATTCACCATTTGGCTCAGGCTCGGAGCCGAATCGTCGGGTTCACTGCCAAACTTTCTAGGTCAAGTCTTCTATTGGCTACAAGATGGTATCCTATGCTGTACCTGCTGCTCATCTCCCTTAGAGCCCCACGGTCGCTGTGGTAGCTCGATGTGTCTTGCTCTTCTTGGCTATGGCTACAATTTTTCTTCCTTATCAGAGAAATTTGTTGTTGCAACAAAAGCTATTTTAATAGCTATTGTGTACTTGTCTGGTTTTGTGAAAATTTTGTGTTTTTGATACTTTTCCTGTGGTATCCCACTATTACTCTGAACGTGGCTAGTCTGCTTTGAAGTTAGAGGACCCAGTCTGTCCTTGCTTCTTTGTGTCTTTTAGTTTATCTGGAACTGGCACCGCTTAAATTAGAGGTATTAGTCCTTTCCTAGTGTTTTTTGTCAAGGATCGCTTAATTTGAGAGAGATCTTGTGTTTTTGGTGTGCTGTAGATGTTCATCGCGGTTACCCTGCTGCAGTCATTACACTGGGTTATCTCTGTCATCAGCGTCCCGCAGTCGGCCGCAGATTTAAAGTCTTGGTCTGGACGCTAGTTAAGCGAAGCCATCCCTGACGCCAGGGCTTAGGGCAAGTATATTGCAACCAACGCCATTTTCTTCAGTCTTTCTTTGCCGCTGCAGCCCGAAGCAGAATGTTCGCGGCGTCAGTCGGCCAACTCCTGAGATTTCAATTCAACTCAGACCAAAGTCTCTATAAAGCTATACCCCATTGGGGAAACTTTGCCCTTGTGAGACCTATGTCAGAAAGTTAACAATTGTATTTTGGGAAGCAAATACCATAAGGATTTTCATTTTATTGCATACCTTGGTCTAGGCTCTGATCACTTGATTGCTTACTTGTCGCTTTTGTGCTAGATTTAATAAACGATTATTAAAAGACGACGGAGCCAAGACGACACTTTTTGTAGAAAATTTAATCATAACATGCCGCCAGAGCTACTGACCACCGGGCGCAGGCAAAGTGCAGGACAAGGGACCGGCCAGCCCAGACTTAAGCCCGATTCTCGAGGTTCGTTATCCGCCCGTTCAGTTATCAGTGAGGTTCGACGCTATTCTGCCCACCGTAGTTCTGGCAGAACCCCGAGACCGCTGCAGATATTTTGACAAACGTCAGCCACGCAGCCTTTACTCAGGCCCTTCCGACGATTTACTCTTCCAAGGATCGCCGGTATTTGAAACGCCATCGGTTTCTGAAGGCGCCAGACCGACGACCTACAAACAAACTGCTTCCAAGTCGAATCGGTAAAGGCTTCACTAGTTCTGTTCAAGGCCCTATGCCTAAGAAACAGATGCTCAAATGGCTGAAGATTTGATTTCTTATCAGGGTCCAAGGTGCCTCCTGACAAAGGCCAGACAAGAGGAAGATTCTGCCTCTAAATAACTATTTCTTCGGATTCTCTGAGGACCAAGACTATTCCTTCTCTCCTTATGAAGATTCTGATGCTGAGGACTCTATTCCCTCATCTTCCCCTCCAGAAGATTACTCTTTTGGGGAAACTTTACACACTATGAGGGAACATTTTCACTGGGAAGGTCAGGATTACTCTGATTCCAAGAAAAGGCTCAGAGAGTTTCTTTTACTCCCCCAACACAGACCTCTAGCCATCCCTCCTGTTTTGGACATTGTGGATGATGTCTACTTAGAATCCAGTTTCAACCCTGACTCTCTACCTCCTGCCCCGGCCAAGCCTGACAGATACTACAGAGTACCTGATTCCCACAAATTCCTTTACAAAGCCCAGTAGCTGACCCAGAGACTATCTCCCAGGGTCCCAAGGGGCTAAGGCTTCCATGGCTAAAATCCAGTACCTTCTGAAAGGGATTCAAGAGCACTAGACAGATGGGGAAAGGTTTACACCTCAGCCACTTTAGCTATGAGCACTAAACTGTCAATTTCATATGCTTAAGTATCAAGCAATTTCTGATCTCTCAGTTAAAACAAAGATAACCACCCTACCTCAACAATCTGAAATGAAAGTAGTACAGGATTTGTTGCGCCACCGAGCAGGTGGGCAAACATAGCTTACAATGTGGGTTTGATTCTTTAGAGGCCTCCTGCAGAGCAGCTGTCACTGGATCAGTTATCGTAGGCATGCCTGGTTAAAAGAACAAAGTCTGCCTGATCATGTTAAAGCAAAACTACTAGATGCTCCCTTACAGCAGGATGTTCTTTTTGGTGTTAAAGCAGAAGTTTTAAAGAAAATGGAAGATAAGGCGAAAACAATGCAGACGGTCAAAGATTTCCTACAAGTACAACCCCCTCGCTTCAGCAGAAACTGGCCAACAAAAAAATGGTCCTTTCCAGCCACTGACAGGCCTCAGAGGGGTAAATACAGGCGCCCAAGGGGCAGAGGACAACCACAAGCTCAGTATAAGCCTCGCCAATGGGGCACTCCAACCCAGAAGGGAGGAGAAGACAGGTCTCAACCCACCAGAAGGCAAACTCAATGACTTGCACCTCAGCTGGCCAAGCAAAGCTCTTTTGTCAGCCGCCTTGGGGAAAACTACTATTTGCAGACAACTGGCACATGATCACAAAGGACAAATGGGTCCTAGACATAATTTTACGAGGATACAGATTCCACTTTCACACCTTGCCAATAAAAAGAGGAATGCAAACCTGCCACAAAATCAAAGGGCAGAGGCTCAAAAACAAATTACAGCTCTCATGGCCATGAGAGCAAGGCCAAGGATTTTACTCATGACTCTTCCTAGTACCCAGAAAAGAAAATGCTTGGAGACCAATTCTGGACCTTTCAATTCTAAACACTTACTTACAAGTTCCCAAATTCAAGATGCTAACACTACAGCAGCTACTTCCCATGTTGGGCAAGGAAGCATGGCTGGTAACGTTGGACCTCAAGGAGGCATGCCTGCATGTCCCTATCAGACAAAGTTGCAGAAGATACCTCTGTTTCATTGCAGGTTCAACCCATTATCAATTCTCTGCACTGCCCTTTGGCTTATCTCCTGCGCCCAGAATATTCACAAAATGCCTGGCACCAGTAATTGCATACTGCAGACAAAGAGGAATTCAAATATATCCATATCTGGACGACTGCCTCATCCAAGCAGAAAGAAAAGACATTCTCTTACAACATCTGGCTTTTGTGAAGCATCTACTAAATTGTCTGGGGTACACAGTAAACGAAAAGAAGTCAAAACTAAGTACCCTCACAAAAAATGACATTCATGGGTGCCAGCTTGGACACAATGGCCTAGAAGGCTTATCTTACACCAGACAAGCAATTACAACTGACTCAATATTTCAAGACAATGGCAACAAAGACCCAATTAACTGCAAGAAAAATTCTGCAGGCTTTGGGCTTCATGGCATCTTGCATTCTGATAATACCATTAGCAAAACTGCATATGAGGAAATTACAGTGGTACCTAAAAAGCGTATGGTCTCAACACAGCCACAGCTTGGACACAGTGATATCTCTCATTCCCTGCCTTCAACAGGAATTTCTATGGTGGGCACAGGCATGTCACCTCAACAAGGGTCAGCCTTTCACCTTGCCCCCACCCAGGCAAACTATCACAACAGATGCTTCAGACTATGCCTGGGGGGCACACATGGCAGGGCAATGCATTCAAGGCCTATGGACTGCAGAACAAAGAAAACTGCACATAAACCAAAAAGAGATGCTAGCTGTACAGAAAGCTACGACAGCCTTCAAGGATCTACTATAGCCAGGACAACTTGCAATAAAGACGGACAACACCACAGTAATGTGGTACATAAACAAGGGGGCACACATTCCTACCCTCTTTGCAGGCAAGCAATAATCTTATGGAACACAGCTCTGGCCTACCAAGTCCAGTTACAAGCTCAGTTCCTGCCAGGACAGAAAAACACATTGGCAGACGACCTAAGCAGAAACATCAAAGATCCCCACGAGTGGAAGCTAGACCCACAAATATTTACAATGATAACTCAAAGATGGGGTTTACCAAATATAGACCTGTTTGCCAGTCCTCAAAACTACCAGCTGACAAAATTTTGTAGAAGGACATTCCACTATCAAGCTTGGAAAGTGGACGCTCTCTCCTTCAGTTGGAAAAACCTGACAGCATATGCCTTTCCTCCATTACCTCTTCTCACAAAGGTTCTTTTGAATGTCAAAAAGGAGAAACCTCGACTGATTCTCATAGCCCCAAACTGGCCACGCCAGCACTGGTACCCGCTATTGAAGAATATGGCTCACAGCCCACCATGGATATTGCCTCAAATACCTCATTTGCTCACGCAGCAAGACAAGCAGATTCTACACAGCCAGATCAAAACCTTAAACCTGGCTGCATGGCAAATCAATTAAGCATCCCACCAGCCCCTCTTTCACAAGCAGTACTGGATGTTATTCTAGAGTCCAGGAGGCCAAGCACCAGGAAGGCTTACTCGGACAAATGGAAAAGGTTTGTGCTTGGAACCAAGCTAAAGGCCAAGACACAACTCAGCCTCATATGCCTCACATTCTGCAGTATTTAGCTGAGATGTTGCATAAAGGACTTTCCTTCTCCTCTATTAAAATCCATGCTTCAGCTATTTCAGCTCACTACGACACAAATCCACCTTTATTTTCAAATCCTCTTCTAAGGCAGTTCCTCAGAGGGGCAAAAAGCATTAGACCACCTAGAAGAGCCCCTACATCAACATGGGACCTCAACTTTGTTCTGGAAAAACTAACGGTACCTACCGTTGAACCAGCTTTTTCTGCAGACCTTCAGTTCCTATCCTGGAAGACTGCCCTGCTCCTGGCAATAACTTCTGCTAGGAGAGTCTCAGAATTACAGGCACTTATGGCAGTGGAACCTTTCCTCATTTTCCATCAAGACAGAGTTTCTCTATGAACTAATCCTTCCTTCATGCCTAAGGTGGTTTCCAGTGTAGCTTTAAATCAAACCATCCACCTACCCACTTTCTTCCCCAATCCACAGAACAAAGGTGAGATACTCCTGCATTTCTTGGACATTCACAGACAACTTCCTTACTACTTGGATAAAACTAAGGCTTTTAGCTCTTTGTTTCCTATGCTACAGCTTCTCAAGGGAGGGCCATATCCAAGCAAACCATTTCTAAATGGATAGGCCATTGCGATTCTGCTATACCCATCATGGGAAACCAGTTCCTCCTACCATTAGATCCCACTCTACCAGGGCAACAGCTACCTCTACAGCCTTTCTCGGGGGGGTTCCTACCAAGGAAATATTAGAAGCTGCAACTTGGAGTTCTGTACACACCTTCACCAAACACTATCACTTACCTCTTTATTCTAAGTCCAGGGCAGGGCCACTGCAGTTCTGCAGGGCCTCATTGCCTCCACTATCCCTCTATGATGCCTCCACCCTACCTTAGCTTTGGGACTCAACCCAAGTGTGATGACTGCAGCAGGGTAACACGATGAACATAGTACAGTTTTGTACCTACCATAAATGTAGATGTTTGTGAGTGTTCACCTGCAGTCCAGGTTACTCCCTCCAACCCCTCTGATCTACTGGCTAAATCTTTGCTATGCCTTTCTGATGTATTTGCTTATAGCTGAAGGGATTTTGTGTTTGTACAGTGTTCACACCTTTTGGTACTAATTTGGATCACCTTTTTGGAGGCACCTGACATCTGGGGCAAGAAAAACTGAAGAAAATGGCGTCTGTTGCAATATATGTACCCCTGGCGCACTGACGTCAGGGATGAGGCGACAGCAACTGACGTCGGACCAAGACTTTGGAAATCCTGCCGACTGCGGGACCGCTTGACGACAGGATAACCCAAGTGTGATGTCTGCAGCAGGGTGAGCACTTGAACATCTACATTTATGGTAGGTACAAAACTGTACTTTTTTCCCGCCTTGTGACTGTTTGACCGTTGGTCCGTTATTCAGTGTTTGATTGTCTTGGTGCTTTAGGTTTGTTGGTTAACTATGTCCAAAGATACTAAGGAGCACAAGCCCTCGGGCTCCAAGAAGTGCTCTAGGTGCAGTTACAAAATATCCATTACCGATGGACACTCCATCTGAGTATATTGTCTGGGAGCGATTCATCTCCAGGAGTCATGCAGCTTCTGTGATGCTTTTAGTCTGAGAGTTCTTCAGGAAAGGAAGAATAAATTGATTTTGAAAGGACTTCTGAAACCCTCCTTTGAGGAGGGTCTGGAGAGTGCTTCCAGCTCTAAGGCTAAATCTTCCAAATCAAAAAAGAGATCTCCGGCTCCATCAGTTTCCTCGGAGCCACCGGAGAAAATAGCAAAGTCTGCTTCGACATCCTCCGCTCCATTGTCTTCAGGGCTGCAGGATGTGTAAGTTGTCATGGAACCTGCTTCGCTCCAATTTCTTGGAACCTGTTTGGAGCCGATCGCCTAGTGTTAGGAGGTCTCGATCTCCTTCCCTATCCTCTAAATCCTCCAGGACCTTATCAGATGTGGACGTCGATAAAGTGATGCAGAGACTCCTTCAGTCACCAGTTCTGGCAAAATTGTTCTCGGCTCCGACCCAGTCGGCTCGAGCCGTCCCATAACCTGCTTTGATACTTCCTTCTCCAAGCACACCACAGCTTTTGGAGCCGGAGTGCTCGGCTCCACGTGATGTCCCTAGGTTGGTACCGACAGCCCCTCCTGGCTTATCGGTGCCGACGTCGGCTCCGACCCAGTCGGTGCCATCCACGGGGTTCAGGACTCAGGATTCTTTGGTTGGACCCGAGGGAGAGGCTTCGGGACACCTCTCGGCTCCTAGTCTCCCCCTCGGTGCTTCGGTGCAGGGAAGTTTGACTCATGTCATGGCTTCGGAGGCTGGTCGTTCTTTGGATTGGGGGCAGCCCGGCCATGCGAGGAGCGCTGGCCAGGTGTCCCACGTCATGCGGTTGGTCATTCTGTCCCCTACTACACCAGTGCAGGTCTCTGATCACCTTCTATCTCTAGACACCGGAGCCCCAAGGCCTGAGGGTACCCCCATGAGTGGTCCCCACATTTCTGAGGGCCCCTCAGAGTTTTTGCCTGAGGAGCCACCCAGAAAGAAGACATGTAAGAGGAAGCACATAGATTCCCAGGATGAGTCTCTCACATCAGACACTGACCTCGAGGAATCGGAGGGGTCCCCCAAGTCATCCTCTGAGGATGCTTCTTTCTCTGACATCCTAGAGATTTTGAAGTAGAGGTGGCTGGCCATCCAAAGCCCCCTCTGAGGAGGAGTCTGTCTTCCTGAAGGCCTTTTTTGCTCAGCCCTCCACCTCCTGGGTATCTCCACCCTTCGAGCTTCTGGATTTGGTTTGTCGAAGTGTGTGGGAAACCCCTGACTCTGTGGAACCAGTCCCTAGGAGACCCAATAAATTTTTGTCTGCTCCTCCTGATACGGAATTTCTGTCCAAGGGAATCCCTGTGGATGCCATGGTGGTGGTAGCTGCCACTCAGAAGGAATTAGCCGAGACTTCTTCCACCGTCCATTCCCCTAACAAGGGGTCTAGGGCCATGGACTATTACGGGAAGCGTACTTTTTCTTCAGCGACCTTTACCTTATGGTCACTGAATTATCTATCACACTTTACACGGCTCCAGAGAGATCTCCTTAAGGAGCTTGGAGATACTCTCATGGGTAACGTTTCTGAGGCGGTGGCTCAGACTGTCAACGCTCAGTTGTCTACCCTTAATTCCATTGCAAACTCCTCCATGAGGCTTATCTCCTATGCAGCCGAAGGAGCGAGTAGGGCAGCAAGTTCAGGAGTTGAGCTTAGGAGGCAGGCCTGGATGTGCCTTTGTCATTTCGCAGAGGCCTTCAAGTCTTCATTCACCGACGCACCTTTTGATGGTTCCTCTTTGTTCAGAACCAAGGTGAAATTCACTCTCAGGTGCGCAGGAGGGGAAAAACTCTTGTCTGCCGTGGAGTCCATTTTTCCTTCCCTCTAGGCCTTATCCCAAGGCCCAGAGGGTGGCAAAATGTGGTTCAAGAAATCACAGAGTTTTTTTTTCCTGGTGCACAAGGTGAGCCCCCCTCCAGAGGCAGGGGACGGGGTGGTTATTCAGGGAGACGCCCTAGGGGCAGAGAGTCCCCGCAACTCGGGAGACCATGATTCCATTCGTTGTTATCCCTACTGCCGCTCCTGATGGGAGGCCCGACTGTGCGTTTCTGGAGCCAGTCGGGGGTCGAATTTCATTATACCCAGAGGCCTGGCAAGACATCATCCAGAACCAATTGGTTCTACGAATAATTTCCAGAGGATGTCATTCCCTTCTCGTCAAATCCCCCTCCAACCAAGAAAATCCCGGATGTTCCACCCAGTCAAAGGGATTACGCAGCTTCAGAAGTTTCAAAGCTGCCAGAAAAAGGAGCCATCCAACATGTCCCCTCAGATCAGATCAGATTAGGGACTTACTCCAGATTCTTTTTGGTGCCAAAAAGGACAGGGAACCTGAGACCCATTTTAGATCTCAGTTAATTGATTACCCATGTGCAAAATGTCCAAGTTCTGAATGGTCACATTGCAGTCTTATTCTCCCATTGTTGGGAAAAGTGTGGATGTGTTCCATCGACCTCAAGGATGCTTACTACCACATAAAGATGGATAGGGCATCCATCGTCTCTGCACGCCTGGCTGGGAGCCAGTCATTTTCAGTTTCGAGCCCTGCCCTTTGGTTTCACCACACAGCCCGCAGGGTGTTTACCAAATGCATGGCAGTGGTGACTACTCACCGGAGACGTCAGGGATTCCAAGTGTTTCCGTATCTGGACGACTGGCTCCTTACTGCCACCACCAGGCATCTACTACTTCAGACCAGGGATGCTACTATCAACCTATATCAACAGTTGGGCATCACATTGAACTGGGAAAAATTTGCCGTGTTGCCCTCACAGCATGTCACTTTTATAGGTGCCGAACTAGACACCGTTCTCATGCCATTTCTACCACAGGAAAGAATCAGAGTCCTACAACAAGTTCACACCTTGCTCCCTCTGAGAAGAGCGATGGCAAGATGGGTCCTCCAACTGTTGAGGACAATGGCCGCTATGATTGTTAGTCCCTCTGGCAAGGTTACATATGAGGCTCCTTCAGTGGCTTCTCTCTTTGCCCAGTGGTCCCTTCAACGTCTCCCACTTTCTCACCCTATTCTCCTCACAGACAGGTGCAAACAGGATCTCAGTTGGTGGCTTTGCACTGACAACCTGAATGCGGGAAAGCCCTTCGTTCCTGTGCCCCCAGTTGCCACGGTGACCACGGATGCCTCCCAGATGGGCTGGGGGGGCATTATCTAGGCAGGACAGTCCAAGGCACATGGCAAGAGCACGAGATGCATCTACATATCGGTGTCCTGGAGATGAGAGCTGTGCTGTTAGCATTGCAAGCACTTCAGAGTTTTCTTCCTCCCGGGACTATTGCAATCTACTCAGACAATGCCAGTGGTGTGGTATCTGAACAAGCAGGGAGGAACCAGGTCTTATCCCCTTTGCAGGGAGGTCATGCGAGTGTGGCAGTGGGCACGGTCTTCCCAACGTTTTCTGGTGGCAACGCACATTCCGGGGAAGTCCAATGTGATCGTAGAAAAGCTAAGCAGAGCTATTCTGATGCCTTACGAGTGGTCCCTGAACTGTCAAGTTGCGGAACAGATCTTCCGCAGGTGGGGTCAGCCTTGCTGCAACCTTTTTGCCAGCCCCCTCAGTGCCAAATGCAGCAGCTACTTCACGTTGATCCCCCCTCAAGGGGAGTCACCCAGGGATGCTCTAGTCCACGATTGGCCCTCAGGTCTACTATATGCCTTCCCTCCGGTCCCCTTGCTGTCAAAAGTTATTCAGAAAGCACAATCCTTGGGAAGCAGAATGATTCTGATTGCTCCACACTGGCCTCGTCAAATCTGTTTCCCCTTTCTCCATCCCTACCTTATGGACGCGCTTTGGATTCTGAACCCACAACCAGACTTACTGACACACATGTCAGGGCAGCACCATCCCTCTCTTCGGACCCTCCGGTTGACAGCCTGGCTACTCCACTTCCTTCATTAGTTAGGCTTCATCATTTTTCACCGGAGGTGGTTCATATTTTATCTTCCTGTCATAAGCCCTCGACCAGGAAGATTTATTACAGTAAATGGAAGAGGTTTTCGATCTGGGCACATGCCAAAAAGATTGACCCTTACACAGCTCCAATTTCGGCTGTATTGGAGAATGTCTATGCTCTTTAACCAGGGTTCAGTGACCACAACCATTAAAGTCCAATTGGCAGCGATTTCTACCTTTCATGTTGCAGACGAGGCTAGCCTGATGGCACATAGACTCTGTAAGGCTTTCCTGAAGGCCATGTTGTTACTTTGTCCTCCAGTATCGGAACCTGTTATGCCTTGGGACTTGATCTTTGTTCTACAGGGTCTTACTTCACCCCTTTGAGCCTGCAGCTTAGAAGAATGAATAATAAATGCAATAAGAACGTCTATGACTATACTTGTAAAATTGAAATTAAAAAACTGAATTAAGGAAAAAAGACCAACATCAAGTCCTCAGTGGTCGAATAAGCTTTTGTTCCTTTTAATCCGTATCGGAACTTCTTCAGAATGGATCCAATGTGAATGGACTAATGTATAACCAAGCATAACATACATCGTGAATATTAAAATAAAACATAAACCAGTAGTAGCAACCCATAACCAATACAGTAATGCATATGTAAGGATATGATGTTTTAAAAAAATGCCATTGCATGAGAACTTCCCTAATATGTACAAAAGACCACCTATATACATAAAA
>NC_056743.1:748020736-748248236 GCF_019279795.1 Protopterus annectens
CTTGCCCATCATGCAAAAAAACGGATCTCCATCACCAAAGACCGATGGGTCCTTAACATTGTATCCCAGGGGTACAAATTTTAGTACTTCTCACTGCCAACCCCTAAAGGGTTCCCAGACCTTCCTCCAAACCAGTGGGCAGAAGCACAAAACCAAGTGCAATCTGTGCTCTCCATAAGGGCAATTCAGCCTGTCCCTGCAGAACAGATAGGTTAAGGGTTTTATTCCAGACTTTTCCTGGTACCCAGAAAAGCGGGCACTTGACACCCAATCCTAGATCTTTCCATTTTAAACACCTTCCTGGTGGTACCAAAATTCAGAATGCTCACCCTTCAGCAGCTCCTTCCTATGCTGTCCAAAGATGCTTGGTTAGCCACCCAAGATCTTAAAGAAGCCTATCTGCACATCCCTATCAGGGACTCATGCAGGAAATTCCTACATTTCTGGGCAGGATCTATGCATTATCAGTTCTCTGCACTTCCCTTTGGCTTATTCACTGCTCCCAGAGTCTTCACAAAATGCCTGGCTCCAGCCATTGCCTATTGCAGACAGAGAAAAATTCAAATTTACCCTTACTTGGATGTCTGCCTGATTCAGTCAAACAGTCGGGAAAAGCTGTGGCAGTACCTGACGTTTGTAAAGAACCTTCTAACCTCCTTTGGGGTACACCATCAGTGAAAAGAAATCCAAACTAGTCCCCATTCAAAAGATTGTATTCCAGGGAGCAAGCTTGGACACAGCATCCCAGATTACATTCCTTACTGCAGAAAAACAAGCCTAGCTAAGGCTACTTCACTCAAATGGCCACCAGAACCCAGCTATCTGCAAGGAAAATCCTGCAGGTCCTAGGGTTCATAGCCTCTTGCATTCTACAAATTCCATATGCCAGACTCCATATGAGCAATCTTCAGTGGTACTTAAGTCTTTGGTGCCATCATTCTCAGGACCTGGCAACAGTCATATACCTATCATACCTTGTCTAAGGAGATACTTTATTTGGTGGGTAGCAGCATGCAACCACAAGGGACTTCCCTTTACTCAACCCCATGCCGCCAGACCCAAACCACAGAAGCATTACACCATGCTTGGGGGGCACATCTGGACAACATGTGCATTCATGGCCACTGGAGCCCAAGTCAAATTCATCTGCACATCAACCAAAAGGAGAGGCTAGCTGTTCAGCAAGCTCTGGCAGCTTTCATATCCCTACTCTCACCAGGACCCCTGCTAATAAAAGCAGACAACACCACAGTTATGTGGTACATCAACAAACATTGGGGAACCCACTCTTACCCACTCTGCAGGCTAGCCATGGCCCTGTAGAACATGGCCTTGGACATGCATGTTCATCTGCAAGGTCAATTCTTGCCAGGCTAACAAAACTCTTTGGCAGACGACTTAAGCAGAAATCTCCTAGACCCACACTAGTGGCAATTAGACCCCAGCATTTTCAGCCTTCTGACCCGGAAATGGGGGACCCTGCAGGTGGACCTTTTTGCCTCCCCCTACAATCACCAGCTCAGCAGATTCTGCACCAGGACACCTCACAGCAGGGCCTGGAAAGTGGATGCCCTATCCTTCCAGTGGGTAGATCTCTACCTCTCAATCTATGCATTTCCCTCTCTGCCTCTTCTCTCAAGAATATTACTCAAGATAAGATAAGACAGGCCAAGGACAATCCTGGTTGCCCCAGACTGGCTATGCCATGACTGGTACCCGCTACTGCGCTACCCGTCACTGGTGCCACCCTGGCACCTTCCCCAGATCCCAACCCTCCTCACTCAGCAGGAGGGACAGATCTTGGATCTGCAACTGCAAACCCCGACTCTTGCAGCCTGGCTTATTCCTTGAATTCTCCCCCAGTGACCAGCCTAAGTAAGCAGGTGCTGGACGTCATTCTTGAAGCCAGAAGACCCAGTACAAGGAAATCCTATGCTGATAAGTGGAAAAGGTATTGCTCCTGGATGCAGTCTAAAGGAGAGGACACAGCACTGCCCTCCTTACCTCTAATCCTGGATTACCTAGCAGATCTGCTTCACAGAGGCCTGTTCTCCTCCATTAAGATCAATGCCTCTGCCATTTTGGCTCATTACAACACTGAACCACCTCTCTTCTCTCACCTTCTCATCAAACAGTTCCTGAGAGGGGCAAACAACTTAAGGCCACCAAGGAGAGCCCTCACCCCTGCTTGGGACCTTAACTTTGTACTGGAAAAGCTCACATTACCCCCATTTGAGCCTGCAGCATCAGAAGAGTTAAAATTCCTCTCTTAGGAAAATAGCCTTGCTTCTAGCCATCACTTCAGCTAGATGAGTGTCTGAGCTACAAGCACTTATGGCTATGGAACCCTTCATTATTTTTCAGGTTGACAAGGTCTCCCTTAGGACTAACCCTTCCTTTATGCCTAAAGTGGTGCCCAGTGTGACTCTCAACCAATCTATCCATTTGCCAACCTTCTTCCCTAATCCTCAAAACAAAGGGGAAAAGGATGCTGCAGTCTGTAGATGTGCCCAGATAGCTCAAATTCTACCTTGATAGGACTAAGTCCTTCAGGAAATCTGACCAGTTACTAGTCAGTTTTGCACTAGGGGTAGACGGCAACGCCATTTCAAAACAAACCGTTTCTAAGTGGATAGCACACTGTATCCATTTCTGCTACAAAACATCATGGGAAACCAACCCTTCAGGGGGTCAGAATGTATTCCACTAGGGCAACTACTACTTCTACAGCATTCCTCAGGAGAGTCACTACCAGGGACATTCGGGAAGCTGCTACCTGGAGTTCTGTTCACACCTTCACCAAGCATTACCACCTGCCTATCATTTCCAAATCCAGGGGGGGTTTTGCAACAGCAGTCCTGCAGGGTATTCTAGCCAGCCCCAACTCTTCTTGACTGCCTCCACCCATTCTTCAGCTTTGGGAATTAACCCAAGTGTGATGACTGCAACAATGAAACACGAAGAACATAGTACAGTTGTGTACACTTACCATAAATGTAGATGTTCGAGTGTATTCACTGTTGCAGTCCTGGTTTCCCTCCCTCCAGCCCCCTTGTCTCTCTCTCTCTCTCCTCTGTCTATTACTCACCCCTTACAGGGCTATTGGTATTTACTTTTTACTGGTGGTGTTCCCCCACCATAACTTAGCTCCCTATTTGGGGGGCTCTTGACATTTGGGGTAAGAAAAACTGATGTAATAGTGTAGGCTGCCTGTTTTTATACCCCTGATGACCTGACATTAGTCCTGAAGTGATAGCAACCAATGCAGAAGTACTAAGTCTCTGGTATTCGGGATGACTGAGGGCTACCTGCAGGCAGATAACCCAAGTGTGATTACTGCAACAGTTAATACCCTCGAACATCTACATTTATGGTAAGTGTACACAACTGTACTTTTGTGGCCTTTGCAGGACCCAGACTGGGTAGGCCTGTCTCTAAAATGACATTATCTTCTTGGCTCAGAAACGCCATTACTTTCATCTACCATCAGAACAAAGTGTCTTTACCTTCCAGAATAAAAGCTCACCATACTAGATCGATGGCTACTTCAGTGGCCTTTCATTACAGAGCCTCTATGGATGATATCTGCGCAGCAGCCACTTGGGCTAGACCTATTACCTTTATCACTCATTACAGATTGGATTTGGCCTCCAGGAGACGAGCGTCTTTTAGTTCTGTGGTGCTCAGGAATGTCCTTTCTTAGGGCCACCCAGGACTCAAGTAGCTGGGGACTCAGTCCCAACAGTAAGGAATGAATAAATATTTACATCAGATAAAGAAGTTATGTCTTACCATAACATTCCATCTATGTTGTAGATCTTTATTCATTCATTACCCCCCCCCCCCCTCCTTCCCCCTGCTTGGTCTGCTAGTGAACTTTAGGATTTCCTTATTAGTTAAGGTGTTTGCTCAGACATAGCCTCCTATTGTCTCTCTCATTACTTGTATAATATAATGGCGGGAAAACTTGTTCTGAAGAGACTATGAGATGGGCATTGTGGGTAGGTCTTAGCTGAGTGTTTTTGGCTGGCGCGAGCTAGGTAATGGCCGTGTTGGTTACGAGGACTGAACCGAAGTCCTAACAGTAATGAATGAATACAGATCTACAACACAGATGGAACGTTATCGTAAGACATAACTCATTTTTTTCTGTTTTTGTTCTGACGCCACTGTCTTATCACTTATCAGCCCTTCCCAGTCAGTTGGCCCATTCTTTCCCAATCCCAGGGCATGGGTCAACTGAGAAGGGCCACTATTCAAGGCAACCCTGATAAGTGATTCAAGACTTTTGCTTTAATCCATAATCTTCACAACTAGGGGAAGGGATGTGCAGTAGGCTGAACCACAGAGGATGTCCTTTCACTTCCACAAGGGACATTACATTCCCACAGTCCCTGCCTGTCCTAAACATGAGGTTTCCCCAGTCTCCAAGAGAAATGACACCACCCAGTGCCCCCCCCCCCCTTAGTGTGTGCACTCCTCCCAAACTCCTCAGGACAGGCAGTCTGTCCATTCCTCTTAACTCCCTGCTCTCACTGTCTGGCTTCTGCAGTGTTAAGGATGCTAAATGAACTCTGATCACCTGGGTCACATTCAGGGCTTCATTTATCTGTACCCTAGATCCAGCTTGGCTGAAGTATGTGGAAATAAGGACTGATTTCTCTAAATCTTACTTCCTGCTGAGTTTGGTACTATATACTAGTAATATAAAAGTAGCCTTAACACTATGCACGTGTAATGGGCTGTTTACATGAAAAGTTAAATGTTAATATTTTTATAAGAGAAACTTCTTAGTCATAAAATCATGTTTAACACTAGAATAGTCCATTATCTTTGTAGATAGTCTATATATAATCTGTATATAGATTGTGTAATCTACTGTCCATTACCCTACACTTATTTGAATGAGGTTTAAATTCAAAGGTTCACAGGTAGTTACTTGACACGCAGTCCAAAAGGCAGTTGAGGCCATCCTAATTTTCTAGTTACTGCAGTGCACTGTCTGGTTAAGTGACTTGCTGAGAGTTGCACAATAGGCTAATGAAAGTTGAGAAACTAAAACCTTGGATTGCAGGAAGCAGTTTAACAACTCATAGCCATAATCCCCTGCATTAACTGACTGACTAATATCAAATTAATTTCCCTGAAGTTGATTCCCTGATTGCATTTCTTGGAAATCACTGCCAGTGTGGGCTAGCGGTGGTTTGGTATGTGGTGGCTTTTCTGTAGTTGTTCGATTGTGGAGTTATATATAAATCATTGCAAAATTACCCTGCCAATAAAAAATACTTTTTTTCAGGTTCCTTTGAAGTGGTGTTTCATCATGTGGAAGTTTTATGGAACTTGGACTTGAAAACCAAAGTGATGATGTTCATCGTGTGACACTGCTGCAGTCATTACACTTGGGTTATCCTGCCGTCAGGCGGTTCCCCAGCCGGCCTGAGTTCCAAAGTCTTGGTCTGGCATCGGTTGCTGTCGCCTCCTCCCTGACATCAGTGCGACAGGGGTATATAAGATGCAGCCAACGCCATTTTCTTCAGTCTTTCTTGCCGCGCGGTGCCCGAAGTAAAAGCAGTTCGCAAGTGCCGGTTGGCCTACTCCTGAGATTTTCATTCCGAATCCAGAACCAAAGTCTTCTACAAAGCTAAGTACCCCGTTGGGGAAACTTTTTCTTGCCTCAGACCGATGTCAGTAAAAGTTAATAACTGTATTTCTTGTGGGAAGCAAATACCTCATAAGGATTTCCATTCTTATTGTATCCCATGCCTAGGCCCAGACCACGACGTTACAGGTTGTCGGTTTTGTGCTAGGTTTAATAAGCGCACTGTTAAACGTCGGTTTGATTTTGCCCGACATTACTTTGGCAGAAAATTTAGTTATACCATGCCGTCAGAACTTCCGACTACCAGTATTCATAAAAAGCGCAAAGACAAGGACAGGCATCCGAGGCCAAAAACTGACGACGAAGCCTCTTCTAGGCCAGTCACCGGATCTCCGGTTTTCAGTGACGAGACTTCGCAGCCCCTGACGACCACTTCTGCAGAACCACAGGCCGCCCTGAAACCGATTCTGCAGAGGGATCCGGAGTCCCTGAGCTACCCGCAGCTTCAGAGGGTGTCTTCAGACCTACTCAGCTTAGCATTAAACCCTCTTCTAAGTCAAAGCCTCCTTTAAAAACTAAGAAACAAGTGAAGCATTCTCCAGGACAGTCCTCCATGCCTAAGAAACAAATGCTCAAAATGGCCGAGGACCTAATCACTCTGATCAGGGGTTCCCATCCCCCACCTGATAAAAGGCCTAGACAGGATGCAGATTACGATTCATCCGACCAGGGGTCCATTTCCTCAGACTCATCCTCAGTCCTGGGATATTCTTTTCCCCCTTATGAGGATTCTGATGCTGAGGAATCTATTTCATCAGCCTCTCCACCTGAGGACTACTCCTTTGGGGAAACCTTACACACCATTAGGGAGCATTTCCATTAGGAAGGCCAGGATTATTCAGAATCCAAGAAAAGGCTCAGTGACTTCCTGTTATTACCTCAACACAGACCCCTGGCTATTCCGCCAGTGCTAGATATCGTGGATGATGTGTACACTGAATCCAGCCTAAATCCTTATTCCTTACCCCCAGCTCCACTTAAACCGGACAGATATTACAGAGTCCCTGACTCGCACAAATTTCTGTATAAAAGCCCTGTTGCTGATCCTGAAACTATTTCTCAGGGACACAAAGGAGTTATGGCCTCATCAGCAAAGAACCCAGTTCCCTCTGATAGAGATTCCAGAGCATTAGACAGATGGGGAAAGAAAGTATATACGTCTGCAACTTTGGCAATGAGAGCCTTAAATTGCCAGTTTCACATGCTAAAATATCAGCAATTTTTGATGTCTCAGGTGAAACAAAAAATGCTTCAGGATACAGATCCTCCTAATTTTAAAGAAATGCAGGATTTATTGCATGCCGCTGAACAAGTGGGAAAGCATTCTTTGCAATGTGGTTTTGATTCTTTAGAGGCTTCATGCAGAGCAGCAGTTACAGGCTCTGTCATTAGAAGACATGCATGGTTAAAAGAACATACGTTACCAGATCATGTTAAAGCTAAATTACTGGATGCACCTTTACAGCAGGATGTTTTATTTGGAGTTAAGGCAGAAGAGGTATTAAAGAAGAAAAGAAGATGGAGGATAAGGCAAAATCTATGCAAACAGTGAAGGATTTCTTACAGGTTCAGCCTCCTCGATTTAGTAGAAACTGGCCAACAAAGAATTGGTCCTTTACAGTTAGTGACAAACCTCATAGGGGCAGGTACAGATGGCCAAGAGGTAGAGGTCAACCACAAGGTTCTTACAGGCCTCAACAATGGGGTGCATCAGGCCAGAAAGAAGGGGAAGACAGGCACCAACCATATAAAAAACAGCCCCAATGACTTCCCACTCCAGCTGCCAAACAACTCGCTCTTGGCATCCCCTTTGGGAGGGAAAACTGGCACTTTATCACAATTGGCATATGATCACCCAAGACAAATGGGTTCTCAATATTATTTCAAAAGGTTACAGGTTCCACTTTCACACTCTGCCAAGATTAAAAGGAATGCCAAATCTGCCACTAAATCAATGGGCAGAGGCCCAAAAACAAATTATGGCACTCATGAACATGGGAGCTATTCAAAATGTACCACCACAGGAACAAGGGCAAGGATTTTACTCAAGGCTCTTTCTGGTTCCCAGAAAAGACAAAGCCTGGAAGCCCATTCTGGATCTTTCTTCACTAAACACTTACCTGGATGTTCCGAAATTCAAAATGTTGACATTACAGCAGCTTTTTCCCATGCTGGGCAAGCAAGCTTGGCTCGTGACTTTGGACCTCAAGGAGGCATACCTGCATGTCCCTATCAGACAAAACTGCAGAAGATACGTCAGGTTCTTAGCTGGTCCAATGCACTATCAATTGTCTGCACTGCCCTTTGGATTATCTACTGCGCCCAGGGTCTTCACAAAGTGCCTGGCACCAGTAATTGCATTTTGCAGACAGAAAGGAATTCCATAACTGGACGACTGCCTGATTCAAGCAGAGAGCAGGGACATTCTTCTACAGCATCTGGCATTTGTAAAAAAGTTAAGTTGCCTAGGGTACACAGTAAACGAAAAGAAATCAAAACTAGTGCCCTCACAAGAAATAATATTCCTGGGTGCCAGCTTGAACACAACAGTCCAGATGGCTTTTCTCACATCAGACAAGCAAGGACAACTGACACAATACTTTCAATTGATGGCAACAACGACCCAACTCCCTGCAAGAAAAATTTTGTAGGCCTTGGGCTTCATGGCATCTTGCATACTACTAATTCCATATGCCAGACTGCATATGAGGAAACTACAATGGTACCTAAAGAATGTATGGTCTCAACACTGTCAAAGTTTGGAAACAGTTATACCACTACCTTGCCTTCAATAGGAGTTTTGATAGTGGGCTCAAGCTTGTCAACTCAACAAGGGGCAGCCTTTCACTCAACCCACAGCCTGGCAAACACTGATAACAGATGCATCGGATTATGCCTGGGGGAGCACACATGGCAGGAAAATGTATTCAGGGCAAGTGTCCCGCAGAAAAAAGGCATCTTCACATCAATCAAAAAGAGATGCTAGCTGTACAAAATGCCCTTATAGCTTTCAAGGACCTGTTGCATCCAGGACAACCACTACTAAAGACCGACAACACCACAGTTATGTGGTACATAAACAAGCAAGGGGGCACTCACTCCTACCCCCTCTGCAGACAAGCCATGACCTTGTGGAACACAGCTATAAACTATCAAGTTCATCTACAAGCACAATTCCTGCCAGGAGAGAAAAACACACTGGCAGACGACTTAAGCAGAAATATCATGGATCCCCACGAATGGGAATTGAATCCGCAAATATTCAGAATGATAACAAAGAAATGGTGGAGCCTGGACATCTGTTTGCCTCCCCAATGAATTGCCAGCTAAAGAAATTCTGCACAAGGAGTTGCCATCCGCAAGCATGGAAAGTGGATGCCCTCTCATTCAGCTGGACAAACCTACAAGTATATGCTTTTCCACCACTGCCTCTTCTCCCAAAGGTACTCATAAAAAACAGGCAAGAAGAGCCAAAAATGATCCTGAGTGCACCAGACTGGCCACGCCAGCACTGGTACAGAATCTTAAAAAACTTAGCACAAGGACCACCCTGGATTTTGCCTCAAATACCACATCTGCTGTCTCAGCACAACAATCAGTTACTCCACAGCCATCTAAAGACACTAAACCTAGCTGCGTGGAAGATTCCCTAGCCACGCAAGCAATGCTTCTCTCCAAAGCAGTTATGGAAGTCATTCTGGAGGCCAGAAGGCCTAGTACCAGGAAAGCCTACTCGGATAAATGAAAGAGATTCTGTGCCTGGAACCAGGCTCACAGCCTTGATCCTCTTGTGCCAAACATTCCTCAGATACTACAATATTTGACCGAGATGCTGGATAAAGGCCTCTCCTTTTCATCTTATCAAGATCCATGCCTCTGCCATCTCTGCACATTACAACACAGATCCACCAATTTTCTCTAATTCTTTGCTAAAACAGTACCTCAGAGGGGCTAAAAACATAAGACCGCCCCGTAGAGCACCTACTCCAACTTGGGACCTCAACTTTGTTTTGGAAAAATTAACTTTACCCCCGTTTGAGCCCGCTAGCATGGCATAATTAAAATACATTTCTTGGAAAACTGCTCTGCTCCTGGCAATAACTTCTGCAAGAAGAGTTTCAGAATTACAGGCACTAATGGCAGTGAAACCTTTCCTCATTTTCCACCAGGACAGGGTGTCCTTAAGAACTAACCCTACGTTTATGCCTAAGGTTGTTTCAAATGCGTCTCTAAACCAAACCAGTCACTTGCCTACTTTTTATCCAAAACCACAAAATAATGGGGAAAGACTACTGCATTCATTGGACATTCACAGGCAGCTACGCTTCTACTTGGACAAAATCAAAGCTTTCAGAAAATCTGAGCAATTATTGGTTGCATATGCTGCAGCAGCACAGGGAAAAGCTATTTCAAAACAGACTATTTCCAAATGGATAGGACATTGCATACGTTTCTGCTATACGCTCCATGGAAAACCTGTGCCTAACAGCATTAGACCTCACTCCACCAGGGCAACAGCCACTTCAACTGCCTACCTCAGAGGAGTACCTACCAAGGATATTTTGGAAGCAGCAACATGGAGTTATGTACATACCTTCACCAAGCATTACCATCTGCCTCTATACTCTAATTCCAGAGCTAGCTTCACCCCTGCAGTGCTGCAGGGCCTTATAGCCACCCCTAATGCCTTATAGAACCAACCACACTACCTCAGCTTTGGGATTCTACCCAAGTGTAATGACTGCAGCAGTGTCACACGATGAACATAGTACAGCTTTGTACCTACCATAAATGTAGATGTTAGAGTGTAGACACTGCTGCAGTCCAGGTTACCCTCCCACCTTCCCCTCTTACTGGCTAGTACTTACCTAGTTCCTCTACCTTTTACTACCTATGGGGAGTATTTGCTGGTAGCTGAAAGTATGTTGTTTGCATTTCTTATGTATATTTTATTAGCAATTTGAATTGCCTACCTATTTGGGGGCACCTAACATCTGGGACAAGAAAAACTGAAGAAAATGGCGTCGGCTGCATCTTATATACCCCTGTCGCACTGACGTCAGGGAGGAGGCGACAGCAACCTATGCCGGACCAAGACTTTGGAACTCAGGCCGGCTGGGGAACCGCCTGACGGCAGGATAACCCAAGTGTAATAACTGCAACAGTGTCTACACTCGAACATCTACATTTATGGTAGGTATAAAACTGTACTTTGTTTTCTTCGTAGATTTTCCATATATGGAGAATTTAACAAGATTGTTTGCACTTTGTATCTATTCCTTCTTTTGGAATAGTTCCTGCTGCATGCAGCTTTGCTTAGACAAAATTAAAGGATCCTCTCCAGCTACTGACTCACAATTTGTACAATCTGTTTTTATTAGAATTACTAGTTATGACAGTGCTGGTTACTTTTCTGAAATTTGTTTCATCATATTTGTCTTGCACAATGTCTCTAATTTCTTCTACACAACTTTGCCTTCCACTCAGTTTATCCCACATCTTGATTTGGCTATTTTTTCAGTACTTCAGCTTCCGGCTGCTGACTTTGAATTGGCTGTTATATTCTAAAATTATTTCCAGCATCTTATTCTGGTAGTTTTTTGCAGTTTCTTTCATAATAGTGTTCCTTTCCCTGCTGATTCTTTCCCAGCATTCCCTTTGCTGTATCTTGATTTTTAGACATTAGTAACATGGTGGAAGAAGATAATTTACCTTTCAGTCTTCTGCCCATCAGCACTTGAGCTGGTGAAAGGTTAGAGTCCCTGAAATGCAGTATTCCTACATTATAGATGTGCTTTTGCTACAGTAGTACCTCATTAGTTGCTTTGGTGTTTGGGTAGCTGTTTACATGTGTCTGTTGGACAAAGGACGGTGTGGTCTGGATATTATGTTTGAATTATCACTCTTGCACATATCTGACTTTTATTTTACAGTCCTTTGTGATATGACAATGTTAGGTATCCCCTATTGGGTGAATTGTACATGCACTTGCTCTGTTTAGAAGTGTGATTAGTTCAAAAAACTTGGAAGAAAAATCTGTATTTCAGATGCATGGATTTTTTAAACAGGAAAGTATCAGTGCCCATTGTCTGCCCCATGGGTAATCTAGAATTGGATAATGCTACCCATCTCTTTTAATTGACATTTTAGATAGGGTTGCCAACCATCCAGGATTTTCCAGGACTGCCATGTTTTTCAGTCTTGTGTCCTGAACAGTGCTTGTCCAGGATGTAAAAAGTCCCTGATTTGAGGTTTGGCAGAGAATCAACTGGATTTTACTTTTTTATTATTGGTACCGGGCATAGTTTACTTACTGCAGTGCCCATTTTACAAGTTAAGAGCTCTGGATTGTGCACAACACTCCACATTTACATAGTCAAGAGTCACATTTGCACTGTTCCGTATTGAACAGTGGTGGTTCCGCTTTGTGTGTGTGGTTTTTTTTTGATTGGCTCGTGTACCACAGTTACAGCCACTCGGCATTGTGGTATATGAGCAAATCTGATAACTTCTAACACAAAGTGAGCCAATGACAACACGCATAGAAGTTGTCCAGTGGCATGCTGCTACAGTTTTTGCGCCACTGCAGTGCCTTTGAAAAGGGTATTATGGGAAACCATTTGCTGGATAATCTTGGGGGTTTTGTTGTTGCTGCATTTGGATTTGTTTTTTTATTCATGGTCCTGCCTACCTTCTGTCGGTTGTAGACTTGTGGAGCTGAAGTGAAGCATGACGACTGGCACCTTTGTAACAAGATAACTACAAATTAGCGAATAAGAAAGGTGAGCTGTTTAATGTTAACACTTGGTGAAAATGCCCAAAATAGTTGAATATTTGATTTTCTGATATTTGTATCACTTTGTGTTCCACATTGAAAAGGTCTATCACAGTTAGTGATAAGTTAAGAGTTGAGAATTTTTTTAACATATCCATGATGAAAAAAAATCCTGAGTCATATCAATTCGTCAAAATCATAGTTCTCAACTAGTCAAGGACAAATCTCACCAGAGTCCGGGACAAATCCAGAAATAATTAGGGAGGCACTTAAAATATTAGTACTATTAACATGAGACATTGACTGAATAGGAATGTAAGTTATACATTTTCTGAAGTAAAAGAAGTCTATCACTTTAAGTTATCATTTATTAAGTGTAGCTCAGTACCTTTTTCTCCAAAGGTTAACCAGTTTTAAGAGGGATTCAGAGTGTCAGAACTAAGATTTGAGGCAAAGTCAGGGACAGCTGAAACATATGATCAAAATGACTTTTTATAACTATAAAGTAATGCATTTTAACCATCCTGCAAGTTTCCTAGTTGAAGTTCTTGTTAAGCTGTTAGTAGCTGGAGACGGAAGGTTGAGAGCTAGAGCTGCTTTCTTCACTTAATTAGGCAGAGGTACATTTTATGGCTCCTACTGCCAAGCTAGGAGTTAGGCTCATTTGTTATTGACTTAGTAAATCATTCAGTATTTACATATTTATTATTTTACTTATTGACATTTGATTGCTGGAAAAGTCTGAGTGAGTAGGTTGTCTCCAGACCAGTCGTTTGTGTAACTGAACACCTTATAGGTTTAGTTGATAAAGAAGAGGATTTGGCGGGGTTGGAAAAACTGGTACATGCTTTTCTGTTTAAATAGTTGATTAATGTAAAGTCATTAAGCCATTTTCTGCTAAGTAGAAATATTTCTGCATTAGAGATTGCAATGTATGAATTGTTTCTGCAGGTATAATGTATTTTACTTATTGACATCTGATTAACGAAAAAGTCAGACTGACTGGGTAATCTGACCTGTGTGTGAATTGACTGCTTATTGTAGATTAGAAGTGATTTCTATGCTGATTACTGCTTAGCAAATTTAAATTGATGCAAAACTGCTGTGGACTATGGTTTTAATTTTGAGCTAGATGCAGTTTCTTTAATGTGAATAATCGGCAATGCTGTTCTTGTGTCATACTTATTGTGTAGCAAATGTAGGTTGATAAAAAAAAATGTTGCAACTTTTGTAATGAATTACAGTGCAGTCAGTAATTGTACTGCAGTCTCAGTGATATCCAGATAGAGAGGTTTGTGCTTATTTAGGGACGGTAATTTGATGCAAAACCTGTGAAGTGTTCACTTCTGGCAGAAAGACCATTTCAGCCATGCCACACAGAAATGGTACATTTTTCCCCAGAGCAAAAATAGGGTATTCCACATTTTGACTATTTGTCACACTTTGCTAGGGTCTGTATTCCACATTTTCATGATACTGAGTGTATTTTGTTGAGTGTTGTATTCGTAATGGATACGAGCGAAGGCATTGCAAGCGTGGACAATGATTCAGACCAGGATTGCATGGCCTCACCTCCCAAGAAGGTAAAGGTTGAGAAAGCTAAAAAGAGAATGTCCTGGTTTCATCACGAATGGCAAACTGATTTTGCATAGAGTGAAGCCGTCCAGGACAAATGTTTTCACTGCTCACTGCATGGTTTGTAAAAAGAGCATATTGGTGGTGTATGGTTGAAAAAGTGACTTACTAACTCTTAGCTGTTCACAGATTCGCATAAAAGCACACTGTTTCATGATATCGGCTGCCATTGACAGTTTTTTTTCCAGAAAACAGCATTGTTAATTGGAGTTGATAAATAGGCAATGGCAGCAGAGTTGGCGAGGATCTATCATGCCATGCGCCATCACATTTCTTGTAATGCTGCAGACTGAGTTGCTAAGCTTGATCGCCAGCTGTATCCAGACTCAGCCACTTGCAAGAAGATGACTTGTGGCTGCACTAAGGTAGAGACCTTGGTGACCGGTGTCCTTGCTCCAAAGTCTGTCTAGTCATTTAAGGACTTTACTAACAACACATCGAGATTTTCTCTGTCGACAAATGCATCAGATTTGAAAAATCACAAGATGTTTTCCATACATGTCCAGTATTTTACTGCGGAAAGTGGCTTTAACAAAAAACTTCTTAAATTTGTTGAGCTCAATGATGAACATTCTCTTTCCGTAGTGAACGTATTTCAGGTCCTGGCATGACATCACACACATATATTCAGATGGTAATACCAGCGTCAGTTATGGGCACAAACAGTCTTCAGATTTGTTGAATAGAAACAAGATCATCAAAACTAACTGCAATGCACACGTGATGCATAATGTGCTGAAGAAGGCAATTAATGAACTGGACGATGTTGAAACAACTGTGACGTCTGTTTATAGTCACTTCAGTGTATCGGCGAACCACAGAATGGACCTGCAAAAGTTTTTTTTTAATTTGTGGACTTGGAGTACCTTGAACTGTTGAGAGGTATACCAACCAGATGGCTGTCTCTGGGTCCCACTACCAATAGGCTATTGGAGTCTTGGCTGGCAGTCATTTCATTTTTTGTTTCTGTAAGCAGTGAATGCCCTAAGAGAGTTCGTGCAAATTCTGGGCATAGAAGAAACATGATCATGAACTGGTTAAGACTAACATCAAGAAAGCTTACTAATGCTTTGTGCAGAATATTCGCAGTGTTTTTGAATTATCTGTTTAGTAAGTGGAGCGGGAAGATTTTACGTTTTGTTGAGCTGTTTCCGGTAATGCAGGACTTCAGAACAAAAACTGAATCATACATAGCAAACAAGTTTTTTGGATCCAAAGCACATGCTGATGTTATGTAGTCCAATCTCACCTACATTCTTACCCGTGGGTTCGGAGCCGAATGTCGGCTCCGACTCGGCCAAACTTTTCTAGGTCGAAGTCTTTCTATTGGCTGGGCTAAGATGGTATCCCATGCTGCACTGCTGTCTATCCCCAGATCTCATTTGCCGCTCGTGTAGCTCGGATGTGGTCTTGCTCTTGGCTATGGCTAAGTACCCTTTTTCTTCCTTATCAGAGAAATTTGTTGCAAACAAAAAGCTATTTTAATAGCTATTGTGTGTACTTGTCTGGTTTTGTGAAAATTTTGTGTTTTGGATAATTTTTTCTGTGGTATCCCACTAGCTGTTTCCAACGGGCTAGGCCCGTTTTCAGTTAGAGGACCTAGTCTGTCCCCTTGCTTTCCTTGTGTCTTTTAGTTTATCTGGAACCAAGTACCGTTTAAATTAGAGGTATTAGTCCTTTCTCCCTAGTGTTTTTTGTCAAGGATCGTTTAATTTGGAGATCTTGTGTTTTTTTGTGTGCTGTAGATGTTCATCGTGTTACCCTGCTGCAGTCATTACACTTGGGTTATCCTGTCATCAGGCGGTCCCGCAGTCGGCCGTATTTCCAAAGTCTTGGTCCGACGTCAGTTGCTGTCGCCTCATCCCTGACGTCAGGGCGCCAGGGGTACATATATTGCAACCAACGCCATTTTCTTCAGTCTTTCTTGCCGCGTGGTGCCCGAAGCAGAACAGTTCGCAAGTGCCGGTCGGCCAACTCCTGAGATTTTCGAATTCGAATTTCAGACCAAAGTCTTCTATAAAGCTAAGTACCCCATTGGGGAAACTTTTCTTGCCTCAGACCTATGTCAGAAAAAGTTAACAATTGTATTTCTTGTGGGAAGCAAATACCTCATAAGGATTTTCATTCTTATTGCATACCTTGCCTAGGCTCTGATCACGACGTCACTTCTTGTCGTTTTTGTGCTAGATTTAATAAACGTACTATTAAAAGACGATTTTATTTCGCACGACACTTTTTTGGTAGAAAATTTAACTATAACATGCCGTCAGAGCTACCGACTACCGGCGTGTACAAAAAGTGCAGGGACAAGGACCGACAGCCCAGACCTAAGCCCGATTCCGAGGCCTCGGTTGATCCGGTCTCCGGTTCTCCAGTTATCAGTGAGGCTCCGACGCAGCCTCTGCCTACCGCAGTTCTGGAACCCGAGACCGCTGCAGATATTTTGACAATGTACTAGGCCAATGCAGCCTTTTACTTCAGGCCCTTCCGACGATTTACCTTCCAAGGACGTCGGTACTTCTGAAACGCCATCGGTTTCTGAAGGCGTTTTCAGACCGACGACTCTTACAGTCAAACCGTTTTCCAAGTCGAAAACTCCTCCTAAATCGAAAAAGGCTTCACTTCAGTCTCCTGTTCAAGGCCCTATGCCTAAGAAACAGATGCTCAAAATGGCTGAAGATTTGATTTCTCTTATCAGGGGTCCACAGCCTCCTCCTGACAAAAGGCCTAGACAAGAGGAAGATTCTGCTTCCTCTAAACAACTATTTCTTCGGATTCCTCTGAGGACCAAGACTATTCCTTCTCTCCTTATGAAGATTCTGATGCTGAGGACTCTATTCCCTCATCTTCCCCTCCAGAAGATTACTCTTTTGGGGAAACTTTACACACTATGAGGGAACATTTTCACTGGGAAGGTCAGGATTACTCTGATTCCAAGAAAAGGCTCAGAGAGTTTCTTTTACTCCCCCAACACAGACCTCTAGCCATCCCTCCTGTTTTGGACATTGTGGATGATGTCTACTTAGAATCCAGTTTCAACCCTGACTCTCTACCTCCTGCCCCGGCCAAGTCTGACAGATACTACAGAGTACCTGATTCCCACAAATTCCTTTACAAAAGCCCAGTAGCTGACCCAGAGACTATCTCCCAGGGTCCCAAGGGGGCTAAGGCTTCCATGGCTAAAAATCCAGTACCTTCTGAAAGGGATTCAAGAGCACTAGACAGATGGGGGGGAAAGGTTTACACCTCAGCCACTTTAGCTATGAGAGCACTAAACTGTCAATTTCATATGCTTAAGTATCAAGCAATTTCTGATCTCTCAGTTAAAACAAAAGATAACCACCCTACCTCAACAATCTGAAATGAAAGTAGTACAGGATTTGTTGCACGCCACCGAGCAGGTGGGCAAACATAGCTTACAATGTGGGTTTGATTCTTTAGAGGCCTCCTGCAGAGCAGCTGTCACTGGATCAGTTATACGTAGGCATGCCTGGTTAAAAGAACAAAGTCTGCCTGATCATGTTAAAGCAAAACTACTAGATGCTCCCTTACAGCAGGATGTTCTTTTTGGTGTTAAAGCAGAAGTTTTAAAGAAAATGGAAGATAAGGCGAAAACAATGCAGACGGTCAAAGATTTCCTACAAGTACAACCCCCTCGCTTCAGCAGAAACTGGCCAACAAAAAAATGGTCCTTTCCAGCCACTGACAGGCCTCAGAGGGGTAAATACAGGCGCCCAAGGGGCAGAGGACAACCACAAGCTCAGTATAAGCCTCGCCAATGGGGCACTCCAACCCAGAAGGGAGGAGAAGACAGGTCTCAACCCACCAGAAGGCAAACTCAATGACTTGCACCTCAGCTGGCCAAGCAAAGCTCTTTTGTCAGCCCCCTTGGGGGGAAAACTAGCACTATTTGCAGACAACTGGCACATGATCACAAAGGACAAATGGGTCCTAGACATAATTTTACGAGGATACAGATTCCACTTTCACACCTTGCCAATAAAAAGAGGAATGCAAACCTGCCACAAAATCAAAGGGCAGAGGCTCAAAAACAAATTACAGCTCTCATGGCCATGAGAGCAAGGCCAAGGATTTTACTCATGACTCTTCCTAGTACCCAGAAAAGAAAATGCTTGGAGACCAATTCTGGACCTTTCAATTCTAAACACTTACTTACAAGTTCCCAAATTCAAGATGCTAACACTACAGCAGCTACTTCCCATGTTGGGCAAGGAAGCATGGCTGGTAACGTTGGACCTCAAGGAGGCATGCCTGCATGTCCCTATCAGACAAAGTTGCAGAAGATACCTCTGTTTCATTGCAGGTTCAACCCATTATCAATTCTCTGCACTGCCCTTTGGCTTATCTCCTGCGCCCAGAATATTCACAAAATGCCTGGCACCAGTAATTGCATACTGCAGACAAAGAGGAATTCAAATATATCCATATCTGGACGACTGCCTCATCCAAGCAGAAAGAAAAGACATTCTCTTACAACATCTGGCTTTTGTGAAGCATCTACTAAATTGTCTGGGGTACACAGTAAACGAAAAGAAGTCAAAACTAAGTACCCTCACAAAAAATGACATTCATGGGTGCCAGCTTGGACACAATGGCCTAGAAGGCTTATCTTACACCAGACAAGCAATTACAACTGACTCAATATTTCAAGACAATGGCAACAAAGACCCAATTAACTGCAAGAAAAATTCTGCAGGCTTTGGGCTTCATGGCATCTTGCATTCTGATAATACCATTAGCAAAACTGCATATGAGGAAATTACAGTGGTACCTAAAAAGCGTATGGTCTCAACACAGCCACAGCTTGGACACAGTGATATCTCTCATTCCCTGACTTCAACAGGAATTTCTATGGTGGGCACAGGCATGTCACCTCAACAAGGGTCAGCCTTTCACCTTGCCCCCACCCAGGCAAACTATCACAACAGATGCTTCAGACTATGCCTGGGGGCACACATGGCAGGGCAATGCATTCAAGGCCTATGGACTGCAGAACAAAGAAAACTGCACATAAACCAAAAAGAGATGCTAGCTGTACAGAAAGCTACGACAGCCTTCAAGGATCTACTATAGCCAGGACAACTTGCAATAAAGACGGACAACACCACAGTAATGTGGTACATAAACAAGGGGGCACACATTCCTACCCTCTTTGCAGGCAAACAATAATCTTATGGAACACAGCTCTGGCCTACCAAGTCCAGTTACAAGCTCAGTTCCTGCCAGGACAGAAAAACACATTGGCAGACGACCTAAGCAGAAACATCAAAGATCCCCACGAGTGGAAGCTAGACCCACAAATATTTACAATGATAACTCAAAGATGGGGTTTACCAAATATAGACCTGTTTGCCAGTCCTCAAAACTACCAGCTGACAAAATTTTGTAGAAGGACATTCCACTATCAAGCTTGGAAAGTGGACGCTCTCTCCTTCAGTTGGAAAAACCTGACAGCATATGCCTTTCCTCCATTACCTCTTCTCACAAAGGTTCTTTTGAATGTCAAAAAGGAGAAACCTCGACTGATTCTCATAGCCCCAAACTGGCCACGCCAGCACTGGTACCCGCTATTGAAGAATATGGCTCACAGCCCACCATGGATATTGCCTCAAATACCTCATTTGCTCACGCAGCAAGACAAGCAGATTCTACACAGCCAGATCAAAACCTTAAACCTGGCTGCATGGCAAATCAATTAAGCATCCCACCAGCCCCTCTTTCACAAGCAGTACTGGATGTTATTCTAGAGTCCAGGAGGCCAAGCACCAGGAAGGCTTACTCGGACAAATGGAAAAGGTTTGTGCTTGGAACCAAGCTAAAGGCCAAGACACAACTCAGCCTCATATGCCTCACATTCTGCAGTATTTAGCTGAGATGTTGCATAAAGGACTTTCCTTCTCCTCTATTAAAATCCATGCTTCAGCTATTTCAGCTCACTACGACACAAATCCACCTTTATTTTCAAATCCTCTTCTAAGGCAGTTCCTCAGAGGGGCAAAAAGCATTAGACCACCTAGAAGAGCCCCTACATCAACATGGGACCTCAACTTTGTTCTGGAAAAACTAACGGTACCTACCGTTGAACCAGCTTTTTCTGCAGACCTTCAGTTCCTATCCTGGAAGACTGCCCTGCTCCTGGCAATAACTTCTGCTAGGAGAGTCTCAGAATTACAGGCACTTATGGCAGTGGAACCTTTCCTCATTTTCCATCAAGACAGAGTTTCTCTATGAACTAATCCTTCCTTCATGCCTAAGGTGGTTTCCAGTGTAGCTTTAAATCAAACCATCCACCTACCCACTTTCTTCCCCAATCCACAGAACAAAGGTGAGATACTCCTGCATTTCTTGGACATTCACAGACAACTTCCTTACTACTTGGATAAAACTAAGGCTTTCAGAAAAACTGACCAGCTCTTTGTTTCCTATGCTACAGCTTCTCAAGGGAGGGCCATATCCAAGCAAACCATTTCTAAATGGATAGGCCATTGCATACGATTCTGCTATACCCATCATGGGAAACCAGTTCCTCCTACCATTAGATCCCACTCTACCAGGGCAACAGCTACCTCTACAGCCTTTCTCGGGGGGGTTCCTACCAAGGAAATATTAGAAGCTGCAACTTGGAGTTCTGTACACACCTTCACCAAACACTATCACTTACCTCTTTATTCTAAGTCCAGGGCAGGCTTCGCCACTGCAGTTCTGCAGGGCCTCATTGCCTCCACTATCCCTCTATGATGCCTCCACCCTACCTTAGCTTTGGGACTCAACCCAAGTGTGATGACTGCAGCAGGGTAACACGATGAACATAGTACAGTTTTGTACCTACCATAAATGTAGATGTTTGTGAGTGTTCACCCTGCTGCAGTCCAGGTTACCCTCCCTCCAACCCCTCTGATCTACTGGCTAAATCTTTGCTATGCCTTTCTGATGTATTTGCTTATAGCTGAAGGGATTTTGTGTTTGTACAGTGTTCACACCTTTTGGTACTAATTTGGATCACCTTTTTGGAGGCACCTGACATCTGGGGCAAGAAAAACTGAAGAAAATGGCGTCTGTTGCAATATATGTACCCCTGGCGCACTGACGTCAGGGATGAGGCGACAGCAACTGACGTCGGACCAAGACTTTGGAAATCCTGCCGACTGCGGGACCGCTTGACGACAGGATAACCCAAGTGTGATGTCTGCAGCAGGGTGAGCACTTGAACATCTACATTTATGGTAGGTACAAAACTGTACTTTTTTCCCGCCTTGTGACTGTTTGACCGTTGGTCCGTTATTCAGTGTTTGATTGTCTTGGTGCTTTAGGTTTGTTGGTTAACTATGTCCAAAGATACTAAGGAGCACAAGCCCTCGGGCTCCAAGAAGTGCTCTAGGTGCAGTTACAAAATATCCATTACCGATGGACACTCCATCTGAGTATATTGTCTGGGAGCGATTCATCTCCAGGAGTCATGCAGCTTCTGTGATGCTTTTAGTCTGAGAGTTCTTCAGGAAAGGAAGAATAAATTGATTTTGAAAGGACTTCTGAAACCCTCCTTCGAGGAGGGTCTGGAGAGTGCTTCCAGCTCTAAGGCTAAATCTTCCAAATCAAAAAAGAGATCTCCGGCTCCATCAGTTTCCTCGGAGCCACCGGAGAAAATAGCAAAGTCTGCTTCGACATCCTCCACTCCATTGTCTTCAGGGCTGCAGGAAGTGTCAGTTGTCATGGAACCTGCTTCGGCTCCAATTTTCTTGGAACCTGTTTGGAGCCGATCGCCTAGTGTTAGGAGGTCTCGATCTCCTTCCCTATCCTCTAAATCCTCCAGGACCTTATCAGATGTGGACGTCGATAAAGTGATGCAGAGACTCCTTCAGTCACCAGTTCTGGCAAAATTGTTCTCGGCTCCGACCCAGTCGGCTCCGGAGCCGGTCCCGCAACCTGCTTTGATACTTCCTTCTCCAAGCACACCACAGCTTTTGGAGCTGGAGTGCTCGGCTCCACGTGATGTCCCTAGGTTGGTACCGACAGCCCCTCCTGGCTTATCGGTGCCGACGTCGGCTCCGACCCAGTCGGTGCCATCCACGGGGTTCAGGACTCAGGATTCTTTGGTTGGACCCGAGGGAGAGGCTTCGGGACACCTCTCGGCTCCTAGTCTCCCCCTCGGTGCTTCGGTGCAGGGAAGTTTGACTCATGTCATGGCTTCGGAGGCTGGTCGTTCTTTGGATTGGGGGGGGCAGCCTTCGAAGCCATGCGGAGTGCGCTGGCCAGGTCGTCCGCAGCGTCATGCGGGTTGGTCATTCTGTCCCCTACTACACCAGTGCAGGTCTCTGATCACCTTCTATCTCTAGACACCGGAGCCCCAAGGCCTGAGGGTACCCCCATGAGTGGTCCCCACATTTCTGAGGGCCCCTCAGAGTTTTTGCCTGAGGAGCCACCCAGAAAGAAGACATGTAAGAGGAAGCACATAGATTCCCAGGATGAGTCTCTCACATCAGACACTGACCTCGAGGAATCGGAGGGGTCCCCCAAGTCATCCTCTGAGGATGCTTCTTTCTCTGACATCCTAGAGATTTTGAAGTAGAGGTGGCTGGCCATCCAAAGCCCCCTCTGAGGAGGAGTCTGTCTTCCTGAAGGCCTTTTTTGCTCAGCCCTCCACCTCCTGGGTATCTCCACCCTTCGAGCTTCTGGATTTGGTTTGTCGAAGTGTGTGGGAAACCCCTGACTCTGTGGAACCAGTCCCTAGGAGACCCAATAAATTTTTGTCTGCTCCTCCTGATACGGAATTTCTGTCCAAGGGAATCCCTGTGGATGCCATGGTGGTGGTAGCTGCCACTCAGAAGGAATTAGCCGAGACTTCTTCCACCGTCCATTCCCCTAACAAGGGGTCTAGGGCCATGGACTATTACGGGAAGCGTACTTTTTCTTCAGCGACCTTTACCTTATGGTCACTGAATTATCTATCACACTTTACACGGCTCCAGAGAGATCTCCTTAAGGAGCTTGGAGATACTCTCATGGGTAACGTTTCTGAGGCGGTGGCTCAGACTGTCAACGCTCAGTTGTCTACCCTTAATTCCATTGCAAACTCCTCCATGAGGCTTATCTCCTATGCAGCCGAAGGAGCGAGTAGGGCAGCAAGTTCAGGAGTTGAGCTTAGGAGGCAGGCCTGGATGTGCCTTTGTCATTTCGCAGAGGCCTTCAAGTCTTCATTCACCGACGCACCTTTTGATGGTTCCTCTTTGTTCAGAACCAAGGTGAAATTCACTCTCACCAGGTGCGAGCAGGAGGGAAAAACTCTTGTCTGCCGTAGGAGTCCATTTTTCCCTTCCCTCTAGGCCTTATCCCAAGGCCCAGAGGGGTGGCAAAATGTGGTTCAAGAAATCACAGAGTTTTTTTTTCCTGGTGCACAAGGTGAGCCCCCCTCCAGAGGCAGGGGACGGGGTGGTTATTCAGGGAGACGCCGCCCTAGGGGCAGAGGAGTCCCCCGCAACTCGGGAGACCATGATTCCATTCGTTGTTATCCCTACTGCCGCTCCTGATGGGAGGCCCGACTGTGCGTTTCTGGAGCCAGTCGGGGGTCGAATTTCATTATACCCAGAGGCCTGGCAAGACATCATCCAGAACCAATTGGTTCTACGAATAATTTCCAGAGGATGTCATTCCCTTCTCGTCAAATCCCCCTCCAACCAAGAAAATCCCGGATGTTCCACCCAGTCAAAGGGATTACGCAGCTTCAGAAGTTTCAAAGCTGCCAGAAAAAGGAGCCATCCAACATGTCCCCTCAGATCAGATCAGATTAGGGACTTACTCCAGATTCTTTTTGGTGCCAAAAAGGACAGGGAACCTGAGACCCATTTTAGATCTCAGTTAATTGATTACCCATGTGCAAAATGTCCAAGTTCTGAATGGTCACATTGCAGTCTTATTCTCCCATTGTTGGGAAAAGAAGTGTGGATGTGTTCCATCGACCTCAAGGATGCTTACTACCACATAAAGATGGATAGGGCATCCATACGTCACCTGCACGTCTGGCTGGGAGCCAGTCATTTTCAGTTTCGAGCCCTGCCCTTTGGTTTCACCACAGCCCGCAGGGTGTTTACCAAATGCATGGCAGTGGTGACTACTCACCGGAGACGTCAGGGATTCCAAGTGTTTCCGTATCTGGACGACTGGCTCCTTACTGCCACCACCAGGCATCTACTACTTCAGACCAGGGATGCTACTATCAACCTATATCAACAGTTGGGCATCACATTGAACTGGGAAAAATTTGCCGTGTTGCCCTCACAGCATGTCACTTTTATAGGTGCCGAACTAGACACCGTTCTCATGCGGCCATTTCTACCACAGGAAAGAATCAGAGTCCTACAACAAGTTCACACCTTGCTCCCTCTGAGAAGAGCGATGGCAAGATGGGTCCTCCAACTGTTGAGGACAATGGCCGCTATGATTGTTAGTCCCTCTGGCAAGGTTACATATGAGGCTCCTTCAGTGGCTTCTCTTTGCCCAGTGGTCCCTTCAACGTCTCCCACTTTCTCACCCTATTCTCCTCACAGACAGGTGCAAACAGGATCTCAGTTGGTGGCTTTGCACTGACAACCTGAATGCGGGAAAGCCCTTCGTTCCTGTGCCCCCAGTTGCCACGGTGACCACGGATGCCTCCCAGATGGGCTGGGGGGGCATTATCTAGGCAGGACAGTCCAAGGCACATGGCAAGAGCACGAGATGCATCTACATATCGGTGTCCTGGAGATGAGAGCTGTGCTGTTAGCATTGCAAGCACTTCAGAGTTTTCTTCCTCCCGGGACTATTGCAATCTACTCAGACAATGCCAGTGGTGTGGTATCTGAACAAGCAGGGAGGAACCAGGTCTTATCCCCTTTGCAGGAGGTCATGCGAGTGTGGCAGTGGGCACGGTCTTCCCAACGTTTTCTGGTGGCAACGCACATTCCGGGGAAGTCCAATGTGATCGTAGAAAAGCTAAGCAGAGCTATTCTGATGCCTTACGAGTGGTCCCTGAACTGTCAAGTTGCGGAACAGATCTTCCGCAGGTGGGGTCAGCCTTGCTGCAACCTTTTGCCAGCCCCTCAGTGCCAAATGCAGCAGCTACTTCACGCTGATCCCCTCAAGGGGAGTCACCCAGGGATGCTCTAGTCCACGATTGGCCCTCAGGTCTACTATATGCCTTCCCTCCGGTCCCCTTGCTGTCAAAAGTTATTCAGAAAGCACAATCCTTGGGAAGCAGAATGATTCTGATTGCTCCACACTGGCCTCGTCAAATCTGTTTCCCCTTTCTCCATCCCTACCTTATGGACGCGCTTTGGATTCTGAACCCACAACCAGACTTACTGACACACATGTCAGGGCAGCACCATCCCTCTCTTCGGACCCTCCGGTTGACAGCCTGGCTACTCCACTTCCTTCATTAGTTAGGCTTCATCATTTTTCACCGGAGGTGGTTCATATTTTATCTTCCTGTCATAAGCCCTCGACCAGGAAGATTTATTACAGTAAATGGAAGAGGTTTTCGATCTGGGCACATGCCAAAAAGATTGACCCTTACACAGCTCCAATTTCGGCTGTATTGGAGAATGTCTATGCTCTTTAACCAGGGTTCAGTGACCACAACCATTAAAGTCCAATTGGCAGCGATTTCTACCTTTCATGTTGCAGACGAGGCTAGCCTGATGGCACATAGACTCTGTAAGGCTTTCCTGAAGGCCATGTTGTTACTTTGTCCTCCAGTATCGGAACCTGTTATGCCTTGGGACTTGATCTTTGTTCTACAGGGTCTTACTTCACCCCCCTTTGAGCCTGCAGCCACTTGCGATTTAAAATTCTTAACTTGGAAGACTGTCTTTTAGTTGCCATCACGTCAGCCAGACTCGTTTCAGAGCTTCAAGCTTTATCAGTCAACCCCCCTTATTTGATTTTTCATAAGGACAGCGTTTCTCTCCGACTGAACCCCTCTTTTCTTCCCAAAGTAGCATCAGTCAGTAACCTTAACCAATCTATTGAATTGCCATTGTTTTTTCCCCAGTTCTCAAACAAGGCAGAATTCAAATTTCAGCAATTGGATGTGCACAGACAGTTACGTTTTTATTTATACAGAAGGAAAGACCTCAGAAAATCTGATCAGTTGTTTGTTTCCTTTTCAGAAAACAGAATTGCGTCTCCTGTCTCCAAAGTCACATTGTCCAGGTGGATTTCCAGTTGTATTTCTTTCATTTATTCCTCAGGGAGTAAAGATTTGAGGTTCTGGGTGTAGTTCATTCTACTCGGTCCGTATCTACATCTACAGCTTTCAGGCCAGATTGTCTATGGATGATATTTGTGCTGCGGCTACTTGGGCATCTCCTCACACCTTTGTTACTCATTACAAGTTGGATGTGGTGTCTAGGGACAGGTCTTTCTTTGGTTCCACAGTGCTCAGGAGTATTTTCCACTGAGCCTCCCAGGATTTAGGTGCTGGGGACGCTGTCCCACGGGTAAGAATGTAGGCGAGATTGGACTACATAACATCAAGAAGTTATGTACTCACTATAATGTTCAATGTATGTAGTCCATCTTGCCTCACATTCTTACTTACCCCCCCCCACCTCCTTCCCCCATCCTGGAGGATCTGGAGGTTAGGTCTGGTTTCAGAGCTCCCTTCATTCTTGGTTTTTTGTTCCTTTCTTTAGGTGGTGTTATGCATGGAGAATGAGTGCTGGTGCTCGCAGCAAACTAGATCTGGAGATAGAGAGCAGTGCAGCCTGGGATACCATCTTAGCACAGCCAGTAGAAGGACTTTGAGCTAGAAAAGTTTGGCCGAGTCGGAGCCGACATTCGGCTCCGAACCCATGGGTAAGAATGTGAGGCGAGATGGACTACATACATTGAACGTTATGGTGAGTACATAACTTCTTGTTTTTGAAAATGAAGATATGCAGCCATTCCAGGCGTCTATTGTAGAAAATTTTTGCACTGCTCTCAAAGGGTTTGACATACCTCAACAAGTGGTTTAGTTTCGCAGAGTCAGAAGACTGTATTGCTTCTGCAGTAAGTCACTTGTCACTCAGCAAACCACTAGAATTTAAACATGTAAAAACTGTGTGCACTGCAATGGACTTATTGCAGGAAGTTGACTTGGACGCTTTGTACAATGAATTTCGTAGAGCTAAAGAAAGCTTGACATGCATTGCTGCTGATTCGACTCTGCCTTCACAATGTGACAAATGGCAGAAGTTTGTGTGTCCTGTACTGCTGAAGCATTTCCAGTTAACTTGTTAACATTGTGTCAGCCGTGTTGTCATTGCCCAGGACCAATGCCTTTCTGGATAGAGTTTTCTCATTGATTAATGCCATGTGGAGTTCGGAATGAAAGAGGGCCACAGGTACTTTGGTGAAAGCCGAACTGCAGGTTTTCCTGAATTACAGCATGACCTGCAGCGAGTTTTATGAATTTGTTTTTGCATGATGACAAACTGTCAACAGGTAGCAGCAAGAAATGTTATTGGAGAAAACACCCAATGACAGTGAAACCATACCAGAGAACTAGACCAAGTCTTACCTAACGCTATTATGCCTGGTATTATTTTTTCACCTGTAGTTCTGTTTGTGGCTCCCTGCATGTATAGTTGTTAGCTGTTTTCTTACTGCTATTACTATTTTTTTCACTCTTCACTGTAGCAAACCAGTCCCGCTAGTCACTTGGTGCAATATGCGGAATTGTTTTTTGACATTTGTTGCTTTTACTGTTTGAAGTATAGATACTACTATAATACTAGACTAGTCAAAATTACAGTATTAAATGGTTAATTATCTGTCTCAAGTTGCTGTTGGGCCACTCTTTCCTGGATACATTCACTGGCCGTGGTGGATTTTACTGTAAGCTTATTGTTTGTTTCTAGAATACCTGATATCCAGTCCAATAAGCAAAAAAACATAAATAATTTGATAGAAATACATATTTTACAGCAGTTATGTGACAGTTTTTTATGCTGGAAAACTGTCAAAACTGCTCTAAAACATGAATGTTATAATGCAAAATTACAAAATTTTCCCAGGGGTGATGCCCTTGGAGCCCCCCCCCCCAAAAAAATTTCCCTGCTCCTTCAGCACTTTGATATCTATCGCCCTGGATTTTCAAAGTGTTGGTAACCCTAATTTCATGCCAAAATAATCTTGCATGCTGTTTCTTTGCAGGTCCCCAGATGAGATTTGTGTATCCTATCAAGCCTTTGTTTTCTCAGCTGATCAGCTGAGTGGATGTTAATTTATGCTGTTTCACTGTTGCAGTTATTATCTTTGGAAGCCCAAGAGTGGCCCAAATATTGCATATTTCTTCCATTCCTCCAGTCCCAAAGTTGCTTTCCCATCCAGTGTCAGGTTGTCATGGTATTAAGGGTTGTTGTTTGACACCATTTCCTTAGTTTTTTTTTTTTTTTTTTTTTTTTTTTTTTTTTTTGAGTCTAAAGTTTCAGTAAGCACTTCTGTCGATCCAAAGACATAGGTAAAGTATCAAAGCTGTTACCCCACTGAGGGATCTTTTTCTTTTTTCCTGAATCTTTACTCTAAGCATTGTTAGATTTCTATTAAATCTAATGTGTGCTTAGAGTGTGGAAAGCAAAACCTCAGCAGGACTTACAAGGGTCTGTCTGTTCTGCTTGCATCTGGAGCACTGTATAATATAACTGTCCCTAGTGCACGTATAAGCCAAGTTGCTTCAAAAATAGAGCAGCATAGTATCTGTTTATTTATTTATTTATTTATTTTATTTATTTAAATTTGTTGACTGGGAGTGTCCGACTGGACGTAGGTCCATTTTCAGCGGAGGCCCGGGGAGAAAAGCTCCACAGTAAAATAAACAGACAGTAGTTACATTGGATTACATAGCGATTAACAATTTAACATAGCAATTACTTACAACATATTTACAGATGAAGAACATAGTACATCAGTAGACAACTAGAATCTTTATCTGTGAAGTACATAACAGACATTAACAAATGTTACAATGAGAAGTTCCTGCTGTATAATAAGTACTAGGCTTATGAGCATCTGAGCTTGCTATAATCAAGGTAGTTAGTGGAGTGGAGAGAAAGGTAGTGGTTGGGTGGGGTGGATGATATTAGAGTGGGAGTTGCAAGGGCATAGCCAGCATGTTTTTAGGTGCGCTTTTAGTAAAGTTTTGAAGTGGGTGCATGATGGTACGGAGGTAATTGTGGGTAATCTGTTTTTGACCTCTGCACAATATGGAGTCCTCTGGTGCCTTATTTGAGTCCCATGTAAAAGGAAAGAGAAGTTATATGAGAGCCAGATGACATTGTGTTTATTTCTGATGACTCTGCCAGGCTCAAAATTGTCAAAGGCATTTAGGCACCTTTGCAGCCCCCTTCAGTGACCAAACACTCTGCTGAGGCCTATGGCAAAACTTCTTATCAGAGGTTGCCATGTCATAAGTGCCATTGTCATTTGCTTAGGCCAAGCACGCCCAGGTGTTGGATAGGTCCAAAGCCATTAAGCAGATAACTACTGATGACCCAGATCCTGTTGACCAAGGGGGGAGAGCAGCATACCCTGCGACTGCTTTTGTAGGGAGATCCTGGGAGAGAAGATTTGGGTCATGGCAATCCACCTGGGGCCTGAACCTGCCCTGACTGATAACACGCGAAAGTTTAGGTCCAAGCTGCCAAAGACGAAGCCTGCAACCAGCTTGCCCAGGTCTCAGATGCATCATACCCAGGCCTAGCTACAGAACTCATTTAGGCAAGCATAGAACCTCACAGACTTCATGAATTAAGTATTCTTATACTGCCTGTCAGCCATGAGGTAGTGCCTCCAAGGAATGTATAAATAATAAGAAAATTAAGTACAATTTAGATAAAGCAAGTTGGGTAGTATTTCAAAAAAATGAATAATTTTAAGCTTTCAGACAAAGGTAGGAATGTTATCTTAAACTCACAATATCTTAGGATGTGTATGGAGCACTTAAACTGTCGGGACACTTAATGAAATTGTAAAGAAATCTGAATCTATGATAGTGCTAGGTTGGAATTATGACTCGTTACAAAAACAGAAAAAAAAATGTCCAACCTTAGAATTATGACTTTGCTAGCTGCCAGAAATGCGCAAAGACACCGTGTCCTCAGTGAGACCTGTCATCTCAGGTTGTGGGTATTTTGAAAGAAATTAGGTAAAGCAGAAGATAAACATTTGGCACAGGAAGTTTGTCAGATGTCTTTATATACCAGAGATTCAGGGCATTTTTAGAGAGAATCTGAGGTCAAGTGACACGATGACATATTCTGGATGTTAATAAAGAGCATACCATGTGTGCCCAGAATCAAGCTAGAATTTCATGTGGAGGTCTTAAAGATATGATTGAAAGATGGCACCAAAACGTTTATGTACGTTATTTAACTTTGTGGAGTACAGACAAATTAAAGACAGAACCATAGCTGTGATTTTCCCACCACCTTGTACCCATTTGTTTATTGCATTATTTGAAGCAGTGTGCTTGATGTATGTATGTATGTGTGAACATGATTTTTGTAAGCAGCAAGTATTACTTTACTACAAATACTCGGACAGTTTTTTATTTATTTTTTTGTGCAAAGAAGCATCCATGGTCTAAATTAATTGTTTTGCTGTGTTTGTCAATGAACAGATTTGACTTGAGATTCTTATGGTTATCTTTTTAATTATTTGGGCACTTGTATGCCGGGAACTGCCTAACAGAAATTACTTGCTGAATGATTAAAAAAAAAAAAAAAAAAAAAAACTGACATTATCTAGTGATGATTACTTATTTATTTATTTTTTGTATGCAGTGAGCCATCATCCAGTGCTTACTGCAAATGCCCTCCTGTAAGGTGAACTTAAGAGGGACAGAAACATCTGAGGTAATTATAGGGACTCTCTCAAACCAGTTAAATAAGTTGCACAGATTTATGGAGAAAGCATGACTAGGAGTATGATTTGGCCAAATAATGGAATGACACATGTGACCCAAGAAGTGAGTTGCTTAGATATTCTGTACATGAAAGATGTTTTTTCAGCATAATGTAACACTTTGCCAGAAAGTTTATTATATTCTGTTAAGGACTAACAGATTTCTACAAGGACCTCTCACAACTGCACTATTTATAGACAGACCATTTTACAATAACAGTAATGTACAAAACAGTTGTACCATCACTGTATACAGATGCTGTAATGGGTATGCCCCAAGTCCCTTGTAGTTTGACAGTAGCCTGTATAATCTCAGACAAAAATAGTTTACCCTTGTGTTATACATTCCTCTGGTACTTTCACTGCTTTCTGCTCAGCCCCATCAGTTTTCTCCCTGAGCCTCCTTTGTTAACATTACCTACAGATATGTAGCATTGTCAGTAACTTTTGTCACACTCCTTATTTCGTGACTTCTGTATACTGAAGCAGCAGTAGCCACAGCTTTTTAGCATCTTTGATTAGGCTTCCTCCCTATAGTTTTCTCCTTTTTATTTAAGTCTTCCAATATTTATTTCACCTCCTATATTTTTGAGCTCAGAAAATTGTTTCCATTTCCTTGTAATGGCTGTTTTTGCTACCAGAACTATTTGATACACTGCTGTATGAAAATGTTTTGAAATTTGCTCTTGCTGTTCAAATCCCAGCAGAAGCATCTGCAGTCGTAGATCTCTGGGCTTCATTTATTGCCCTTGAAAGTACTTGTAAATCCACTTTGGATTAGCTCGATCCTGCATAGCCTTAAAAACACAGGAAACCACTGTGCACTCCCACAATGCTAGCATGCACTGCCCGCATTCAAAAGCATTTTACTAGCCTTTACTGGTATACAAAAAAGTACTGGTGAAGATACTGCCAAACAAATATATAAAACCCATCTGATTTCAAAGCATGTTTTGGCATCATACTAGACCCATTGTTGATCCATTGCTAATAGTTGCATGCTGTCTTTCCAACTGTGTCTTGCATCATTTAGCAATCACATTTTGGTGTTACTCTAAACTTTATAAATACTGCTTGCTGGTTTAACAGAAATCATCCCTATTTGCCTATATTAACCATCCAACCTTTTTTTTTTTTTGGGGGGGGGGGGGGTCTGTCTTCCAGGACATGTCTTCTCCTGCCCTTCTACATGGTTACCAGTAAGTTATACAGACACTTGCATTTCCCTGACAACCAAAATGAATCCATGCTTGTTCCCAACCTGAATGCTTTTCTTGTTCCATCAACTGATCCCAACTTTAAATGTTGGCATGCTCATATTGCCATTGCCAGCATTTATTAGCTTTTTTCATGTTCTATTTTTTGTAACTGGATAAGCTCCTTCGCCACTCTGTATTGAGTGGTTCCCTAAAATGTCTTTTGCTCATGCTAAAATACAATTCATAGTAAATCCAGCTCATCCCTTCTGGGACCGGTTCATACCACAATCTAAATATATACAAACAATTTCTACTAGATTCCTACGGTCATATTTCCTTTTTTCTGCCTAACTTGGAAATATGTCTTTAATACAAGCGAAGAACAGCTTTCAAGTAATTTTTATAGTCAGGAGCTCTCAGATCTCCCCATCCTTTGGCAAGACTTATTTTCTCCAGACCCTTCGAGGTTTCTTCTTATCCCAGACAAATTTAGAAGACAGTTTCCTTACTTTTTCCAAAAAGCCATATGGTCAGCTGGGTGGGGGAGCACTTGTATTCATAAAGTACTGAGAGTAAAATAAACTCATGAAAAGCCTAGACTCTGCAGTCTGTCTTTAAATGCAAAGTCTTCCATTATGTAAACAAACATTCTATTTTTTATTAACACTGTTCTGATAAACACCTTGGACAGATCCATGATGTTGAGTTATCAGCTTTAACCCCAAGTATTTGAACTTACTTGTTTCACAAATTACGTCTTCCTTTAGATAATACACTGCTAGTGCTTTAGTTTTTTCCCCTAAGTTTGTTGCAGGCTGAAGTGCCAGATATATTTAATCACTGAAACACCCACCAAAGAACATATTTTACAGGTTCATCGATAGTAAAATTACATTGCAGGCAAACAATATTTATTTTTCTTCCCCTTCCCATTGCATTCTCTCTGTCTCTGTAGACTGCCTTGTATGTGATGCAGGCAGTTGGAGCTACAAGTGAAATAAGAGGAGACCAGGTGCTACAACCTTGTCTAGAATCCTCTGTAACTCGTTCTCATTGGATAACATTGCCACTGTTTTTATTCCATTTCCCCCAATGTAGGTATTGCATGGTAATCCAACTAATTAGACTGGAAATTGCATTTTTTCCATCAAGGAAAATACATCTATCCATGTTTTCTTCGATGTCCAAACTCGAAAACATAAAGATTATGCCCTCACAGCGTCTTTAATTTGTATAATCATCATTAAAATATCAAATGTTTGATGCTCCCACTTGCAGTTTCACACTGATCCATATGGGTGAGAATTGGAATATTAGCTATTCTTTATGCTAAAGTAGATGTGAACCCCTTATAATCACAGTTCTGCTCCAATATTGGGCAATAACAGAAGTGCAGAACACAACCATTTCCTTAGTTTAGTATACTGATGATGGCTAGGCTTCATGACTGTGGTGGAACCTTGTGCAGTAATACTAGATTAATTAATCTGTCCCACCTAGCTACCGACCTCTCCTCTCCAAGTTTCCATACATCTGTGGGAATACAGTCCTATCCAGTGACTTGTCTCTGTCGCTCCTTTAGCAGCTTCTGATTTCCCCTCCCCTTATTGGTCATACTAACACCCAGTGATGATGTGTTACTTTTGGTAGTAGGATCCACTATAAATAAGCCTGTGTTCTGCAGTTTATTTTCAAGGCATGCTTCAGAGGTACATAAATCGTCATGGTAAACCATAAGCACCTCCAGTATTTGCCAGGGAGTATTAACCATCATCTCTGATTATTCCGTCTTTAATGTTTGCAAATAGTTAGTTTCTGCCTTAAGTTGAAAGTCATTGGAAGCTACTGCTGCTTTATTATATATATGTGCTTCCTCCCTTTATCCCTGTCTTTGTGTAAAATTGAGTGGCTTGTTGTAAATGAAGGAAACGTGTAACTGAACTGGGGCGTTTCCTTGATTGGAATAATATGCATAACAAAAGAAATCACTTTACTGAGAGGCTTCCAAGGTCAGACTAGGTTGTAATTCCAAATTTCATCATTATGAAATTCCAGAATTGTGATTAAGACTCAAGATGGTGCTGTCAGCACTAATTTATTAGTGCCATTTTGCTATTCAAAGTTGCTTAAAGAAATTGGGAAGCACAGTTTGTGTTCTTGTAGAGGTGAAAATTCTTATAGCATCATAGGAAGTTACTAGGCTATTGGCCCTGAGGCCCTTACAAGCCTGGTCAAGAATTTAGCCCATGTTCCAACAAGTCTGCACTCTATGCCACTGTCCAGCAGGGACGTAGGTGGAATCCCAGTAGAATCTTTAATATTAAATGGGCTTCTAGCTTGCCCTTTTATCCCATTTAATACTACTAAAAACTCCACTGGCTTCTTATTGCTATCACAACATAAGCAACTGCTTATTTCATCATAATCATTCATTCATTTCAGAATAGAACCTTGAAGGACAAATAGAAGAAAAAGGTTGTGTTAAATAACTTCATCACTTTCATTAACTGACAAAGAGAAATACTTACTTCATTGTTTTAATGCTAAATTTAACTATAGCAGTATTGAGCTAGATTACTTAGGGTGTAAGAAAAAGGGTAGCATTTTGACTCTAACTCTTGCTTCAGGGGTTAGCACAATGTTGAATGGCTCTGTATGTACCCATGCTACTTAAAATAAGGAGGAGTAGCCATCGGTTCATTGTTCTGTGCAAGGCAGGCATGTCTTGCTCTTAGTGTTAGTGATATGAGGAGAGTTCCATTTTTTGTCTACTTACCAGTGCCTAGTTTGGCCCATTCATTCCTCCTCCTCCTGATTGTCTCTGACACTAAAACTCAAGGCAGAGTGAGAATCAAATAACCCATTTTTCTCCTCCAGAGCTTACCAGTTCCCTGTTTAAGGTGGAGGTTGGCCCCATCCCCTTTCTAAGGGTGAGTGCCAAAGATAATTTGTTAGCTAGTATGTACTCTTCAGTAGTAGGGAGTGAGCTAGTTAGAGGCAGACTTCCCCTACCCTCCTTGGAGTACCTATTTCCATTGGCAGGTCTGCAGAGCTCCACAGTAGTTGTGTCTCCTTGGGGAATGCATGCATGCCTCCATGCACACATCATCCCCAGGCTTGTTATTTGCCTCAACACAGTTCAGCAGTGCAGGTTTACTAGGAGTGAACTCCACAGGTGTAACTCTGTTTACCCTGCTAGTTGCCAAGCAGAGGACCGAGAGCTGTCTCCCTCCTCAAACAATGGGTGGGTTAGTAACTGCCACTCATTCTCCCTGCCCACTTCTTCCAGCATTCATAACACTGATTGAACACTGGTCAGAGGGATTACAGTCTGAGCTTCATCTGTCTGCTGAGAGTTCCAGGTTTAAACAAGAGAACAAGTTCATTTTTTACTGATGTAAAACAAACATAAAATTGGCATTAGTACTAGTGCCAGCTGGCCATTTCAAAAGAGCATTTCTGTTATTAAACCAGTTTTCTTAATCCCTAGTTAGATCTGCAATTCTGTTACGTTAATCCAAAACACTCAACCATTTCCTTTTGTATCTGCCAAAGTACACCAAAGATTGTGACTTTCTGAAGCGCATCAAACTGCTAGAAACATATTTTATGGCATCTGGATGCAAACATTTCCATATAAACGGTTTTCTCTCCATTCTCATTAACAGTTAAGTAACTTTCTAGCTTCTGCAATTTTCTTTCCATAGTGTATTCATAGGGAAGTTACAGCTCATTTTAGTGGAACACCTAATTTGCAAATAGTTGATGGAAAGTTATTCATTTCTAATTGTTAATGCATGTAATTTCAGTAAGCAGTGGATAATCCAAAACTGAGTTTTATTATTAAAGCGCTTTTCGTTTGCTACTATTTGCAAACTTCTTCAGAAGTTCTTCTGAAGAAGTTTGCAAATAGTAGCAAACGAAAAGCGCTTTAATAATAAAACTCAGTTTTGGATTATTAGCTGCCTCGTCTTTGTTGCTTGGTTTGCTGCCTGGTTCAACATTTAAGATCTAAGCACTGTGAATTTGGTGTTCCAGTAGTTTGTGGAGTACTCCGTGGTTTGGTTCATCTGATTTTTAACAGTTGGTTTTTCACATTTCTTTGGTATGGCGTCTCAGTAAGCAGTGGACATAAGTTAAAAATAAGAAAGGAATGCAGACATGCCTTAAAAACCTAAGGCAGAGAAACTTTCACATTTAAATTTCTCATGCTACAAGATATACCCCTCATTGCTTACCTGTTGATGTCAGCATTATACTTTGTAATATGCTATGCAGAAACCTGTGTTTCATAGAGAGGTCTATATCCAAGATAGCAAGGTACTTTTCCCCTTTTAGATAACGCAACACTGAACAAGTCAGAAGAAAGCCTTAACTGTGGGTGGCCATATCTAGTCTTCTGGTGCAGGAGTCTTTGGGACCCCTATCCCATGATTTTGGTTCTGTGCACCTGCACCATCCACCATTTCTTTTTTGACCATCCCTCCTTCCAGGCAATTTACAGAGAATTATGCATACCCAGTTTTGGAAGCATTTTCTTACTTTTAAATGCCTTCTTGAAATTTTGGGTTAGAGCAGTTCTGAATTTTGTAAATTGGTTATTCTGTCATCTATGACACCTTAAGAAAAATATTTCAAAGAATTTCACTATGGAAGACAAATTCTGCTAAATGACCACCACTTGCAGTGCTTATTTCACGTGTGTGTGTGTGTGTGTGTGTGTGTGTGTGTGTGTGTGTGTGTGTGTGTGTGTGTGTGTGTCAGTGTCATCTGCAGTAATTGCTGCTCCTGGCCTGAAATCTTAAGGCAGCCTTTGGGCTTCTACTGGGAACTATTTGCTAGTAGCTGTAAGAGTAGAGACGCACATGCACAGAAAAAGAAAAAAAACTAACGAAAATGGGGAAGTCAAATTTATAGTACCTAGAGGAGGTAGGTAGGTAGAGAGAGTACATGGCTTAATCAGTCCAGCAGTACCACTGAGAGACATTGGGTCTAGTGAAGTGCTTAGTTTACCAGTGGTCCTGTGTAACTGTTTTCCTGTCTGGCCCTTTAAATGACAGACAGAAGGGACCAAGTTACATACTGCTTGCTAGCTCTTTTTCTAAGTACGCTGTTGTTCTAGGGTAAAGAACTTCTAGCCAAAGGGAATAGACCTCTTCAATTATGGATTAGCATCTCAAGGTAGATGTGTCTTCATTGACACCTGCCCTGTTTCTGCAGAGTTTTGACTGTAGGTGGTTTGAAGAAGAATATGTGACTAACTAGAACACAGTTCATTTGCAGACCATCTAACACTTCATCTTTGAATCCTTTCTTATCCAAGATATCCTGTTGATTCCTATTGAAATGTCACTTGGAAAGTAGAGTGCTGAGAAGCTTTAAAAAAAAAAAAATAGAAGAGCGACTTTCAAGAACTGCTTTTCTCCTTTAAACTTTATGCAGGGGAGGGCTAGCCCCTCACACCCCCACACTTGTGTATACCAACTCTGAGATCTCCATTCCTCAGAGAAAAGGGAATATTGTGAAAAATTGCATCTTGGACTTGCATGTAAGTCCATTCTTTCAGCAATTCACTCCCCGTATTTTGGGACTCTTTCAAATGGTTATCTATACTCACCACTTGGTTATGGTACTGGTGAAGCGGATACTGTATCCTCAAGCTCCCTTGGAGTACATCTAATTCAGAGAAATGTTTATTAATGTAATGATTTTTTTAAGAGAGGTTGGGTTCTTAAAGAAGACCTTAGTTATACTGAAGCTACTTGGGCCACCTAGGCACAGAAGAACCTAGACTGATGGCTGATGTTCATCGTGTTTCACTGCTGCAGTCATTACACTTGGGTTATCCTGCCGTCAGGTGGTCCTGCAGTCGGCCAGAGTTTCAAAGTCTTGGTCCTGTGTTGGATGCTGTCACTTCTTCCCTGACGTCAGTGCGTAAGGGGTATATAAGATGCAGCTGACGCCATTTTCTTCAGTCTTTCTTGCCGCGCGGTGCCTGAAGCAAAAGCAGTTCGAAAGTGCCAGTCAGCCGATTCCTGAAATTTCAATTCAAATTTCAATAAAGCTAAGTACCCTGTTGGGGAAAGTTTTTCTTGACTCAGACCAATGTCAGTAAAAGTTAATTGTATTTCTTGTGGGAAGCAAATACCTCATAAGGATTTTCATTCTTACTGTATTCCATGCCTAGGCCCAGATCACAACGTCACTAGTTGTCGGTTTTGTGCTAGATTTAACAAACACACTATTAAATGTCGGTTTGATTTTGCACGCCATTATTTTGGCCGAAGGTTTAATTATACCATGCCGTCAGAGCAACCGAAGACTGGAATTCACAAAAAACGCAAAGATAAGGATAAGGACAGGCATCCGAGGCCCAAAACTGACGAAACCTCTTCTAGGTCGGTCGCCGGTTTGCCAGATCTCAATGAGACGCTTTCGCAGCCCCTGACACCTGTTACCTCAAAGCCACAGACCGCGACCGACTCCCACGTGGAGTTGCCTAGGCCTCTGGATACTCAAGGTGTTGGGCCTATGGAGACTAACCCTTCAGATGGGTCCGGAGCCGCTGAGCAGGCTTCGGCTTCTGAGGGTGTTTTCAGACCTTTACAGCTTACCATTGCATCTACAGCCAAGTCTAAAGCAACATTAAAGACAAAAAAGCAAGTACAGCATTCACCTGGACAGGACTCCATGCCTAAAAAGCAGATGCTCAAAATGGCCGAAGACTTAATTACTCTGATCAGGGGTACCCATCCCCCTCCTGATAAAAGGCCTAGGCAGGATACAGACTATGATTCCTCTGACTAGATTTCTATATATTCTGACTCCTCTTCAGACCAGGGATATTCCTTACCCCCCTATGAGGACTCTGATGCTGAAGAATCTATCCCTTCAGCCTCTCCTCCTGAGGATTATTCTTTTGGGGAAACTTTACAGACCATAAGGGAGCATTTCCACTGGGAGGGCCAGGATTACTCAGAGTCCAAAAAAAGGCTCAGAGATTTTCTTTTTTTGCCTCAGCACAGGCCCCTTGCTATTCCGCCAGTGTTGGATATTGTGGACGATGTGTTCTCTGAATCCAGTTTAAATCCGGATTCATTACCCCCTGCTCCAGTCAAGCCAGACAGGTACTACAGAGTCCCTGACTCACACAAATTTCTTTATAGAAATCCTGCAACTGACCCAGAAACTGTTTCCCAGGGTCCCAAAGGGGTAAAGGCATCCACAGCTAAAAATCCGGTTCCCTCTGGCAGGGATTCCAGATCATTAGACAGATGGGGGAAGAAAGTTTACACCTCAGCAACATTAGCAGTAAGAGCTTTAAACTGCCAGTTTCATATGCTTAAATATCAACAATATTTACTGTCTCAGTTAAAACAGAAAATGAGTACAAGTGCAGAACAACCTGATTTTAAGGAAATGCAGGATTTATTGCATGCAGTTGAACAAGTAGGTAAACATACTTTGCAATGTGGTTTTGATTCATTAGAAGCTTCTTGTAGAGCAGTAGTTACAGGATCTGTGATTTGAAGGCATACTTGGTTAAAGCAACAAACCTTACAAGATCATGTTAAGGCGAAATTATTAGATGCTTCTTTACAGCAAGATATTTTATTTGGTGTTAAAGCAGAGGAGGTATTAAAGAAAATGGAGGATAAGGCAAAATCTATGCAAATAGTGGAGGATTTCTTACAGGTACAGCCACCAAGATTTAGCAGAAATTGGCCTACAAAAAATTGGTCTTTTCCAGTGTCAGACAGGCCACAAAGAAGCAGATACAGACGCCCAAGAGGCAGATCTCAACCCCAAGGATCTTACAGACCACGACAGTGGGGTGCTTCAACACCCAAAGGAGGTGAGGACAAGTCACAACCTTACAGGAAACCATCTCAATGACTTTCCCCTTCCAATGCCAAACTACTCTGTTGGCAGCTCCCTTAGGGGGGAAACTAGCACTTTTTCACAAAACTGGCAAACAATCACCCAGGACAAATGGGTGCTGAATATTGTGTCTCAAGGTTACAGGTTCCACTTTCACACTTTACCAAGGCTAAAAGGAATGCCAGACCTGCCACAAAATCAATGGGCAGAGGCACAAAAACAAATTACAGCCCTCATGGATGTGAGAGCTATTCAAAAAGTACCACAGCAGGAACAAGGACAAGGTTTTTACTCAAGACTCTTCCTGGTCCTCAGAAAGGACAAAGCCTGGAGACCCATTCTAGACCTTTCCACTCTAAATACTTACCTGGATGTTCTGAAATTCAAAATGTTGACACTACAGCAGCTCCTTCCCATGTTGGGCAAGAAAACTTGGCTTGTTACTTTGGACCTCAAAGAGGCATACCTACATGTCCCTATCAGACAGAATTGCAGAAGATACCTCAGATTCATAGCTGGTTCAATGCACTACCAATTCTCTGCACTGCCCTTTGGCTTATCTACTGCACCCAGGGTCTTCACAAAGTGCCTGGCACCAGTAATTGCATTTTGCAGACAAAAAGGAATTCAAATTTATCCATACCTGGACGACTGCCTGATTCAAGCAGAGAGCAAGGACATTCTTCTAAAGCATCTGGCATTTATAAAACAGTTATTAAGTTGCCTAGGGTACACAGTAAACGAAAAGAAGTCAAAACTAGTGCCCTCACAAGAGATAATATTCCTGGGTGCCAGCTTAAATACAACGGCCCAGATGGTCTCACGCCAGACAAACAAGGACAACTGACTCAGTGTTTTCATTTGATGGCATCAAAGTCCCAACTCCCTGCAAGGAAAATTCTGCAGGCCTTGGGCTTCATGGCATCCTGCATACTTCTAATTCCATATGCCAGACTGCATATGAGGAAATTACAATGCTACCTAAAAAGTGTTTGGAATCAACACTCACAGCTTGGAAACGGTAATACCACTAATTCCCTGCCTGCAACAGGAGTTTCGATGGTGGGCACAGGCATGTCACCTCAACAAGGGTCAGGCTTTCACACTACCCACAGCCAGGCAGACTTTTACAACAGATGCTTTGGATTACACATGGGGAGCACACATGGCAGGAAAATGAATTCAGGGCAAATGGACCACAGACCAAATGCATCTACACATCAATCAAAAAGAGATGTTGGCTGTACAAAATGCCCTAACAGCTTTCAAGGACCTTCTGCATCCAGGACAGTTATTATTAAAGACAGACAACACCACAGTAATGTGGTACATAAGCAAGGGGGCACTCATTCTTACCCCCTATGCAGACAAGCCATGACCTTGTGGAACACAGCTCTAACTTATCAAGTACATCTGCAAGCAGAATTCCTGCCAGGAAAGAAAAATACTCTGGCAAACGACCTAAGCAGAAACATCATGGATCGTCACGAGTGGAAATTAAATCCACAAGTTTTCAGCATGATAATGCAAAAATGGGGGTGCCCGGACATAGATCTCTTTGCCACCCCACTGAACTGCCAACTGCAAAAATTCTGCTCATGGACTTATCATGCAGAAGTATGGAATGTGGATGCTCTTTCATTCAGCTGGAAAAGCCTACACGTTTATGCCTTCCCTCCTCTGCCTCTCCTTTCGTAGGTTCTCCTAAAAGCCAGACAAGAAAAACCACAGATGATTCTGATTGCTCCAGACTGGCCATGCCAACATTGGTACCCAATCTTAAAGAACTTAGCTCAAGGCCCACCTTGGATTTTGCCTCAAATTCCACACCTCCTGACTCAACAAAACAATCTGATCCTACACAGTCAGCTCAAAATCTTATCCATGGCTGCATGGCAAATTCATTAGCCAAACTGGCAACACCTCTCTCAAAAGCTGTTATGGATGTCATTTTGGAGGCCAGAAGGCCTAGCACCAGGAAATCTTATTCAGAAAAGTGGAAGAGATTCTGTGCCTGGAACCAGGCTCAAAGCCTTGACCCTATTGTCCCTAACATACCTCAGATTCTACAATGCTTAACTGAGATGCTGGACAAAGGACTATCCTTCTCATCCATTAAGATCCACGCTTAGCCATCTCGGCTCATTACAACACAGATCCTCCTATTTTCTCTCATTCATTGCTAAAGCAGTACCTCAGAGGGGCAAAAAACATGAGACACCCCAGAGAGCACCAACACCTACTTGGGACCTCAATTTTGTCTTGGAAAAACTCACTTTACCTTCTTTTGAGCCAACCAATACAGCAGAAATAAAATGTATATCATGGAAAACTGCCCTGCTACTGGCAATAACCTCAGTACGAAGAGTCTCACAACTACAGGCACTAATGGCAGTGGAGCCCTTCATCATTTTTCACCAAGACAGGGTTTTCTTAAGAACAAACCCTTCATTTATGCCTGAGGTAGTATCCAGTGTGGCTCTCAATCAAACTATTCACTTGCCAACATTTTATCCAAACCCCCAGAACAAAGGGGAGAGGATTCTACATTCCTTGGACATATATAGACAGTTATGCTTCTACTTGGACAAAACAAAAGCTTTCAGGAAAACTGAGCAATTGTTTGCATCCTATGCTGCAAGATCACAGGGAAAGGCTATTTCAAAGCAGACCATTTCAAAGTGGATAGGACACTGTATCCGGTTCTGCTACACACAGCATGGGAAGCCTGTACAATCTAACATTAGACCACATTCCACCAGGGCAACTACAACTTCTACTGCCTATCTTAGAGGAGTACCTACCAGGGACATTTTGGAAGCTGCAACTTGGAGTTCAGTGCACACCTTTACCAAACATTACCACTTGCCTCTTTACTCCAGATCCAGAGCTGGCTTTGCCACTGCAGTGCTGCAGGGCCTCATAGCCACACCAAATCCTCTCTAGAACCAGCCACCCTGACTCAGCTTTGGGATTCTTCCCAAGTGTAATGACTGCAGCAGTGAAACACGATGAACATAGTACAGTTTTGTACCTACCATAAATGTAGATGTTAGAGTGTCTTCACTGCTGCAGTCCTGGTTACCCACCCGCCTTCCCCTCTTCATTAGCTGGGGCTTATCTATATCTTTTTACACTATACTTTTTATGTGGTGTATTTGCTGGCTGCTAAAGGTTATGTTTTTACCTTATGCATGTTTTGTAAGCAATATGTATTGCCTATCTTTTTGGGGGCACCTGACATCTGGGGCAAGAAAAACTGAAGAAAATGGCGTCGGCTGCATCTTGTATACCCCTGGCGCACTGACGTCAGGGAAGAAGCGACAGCAACCAACGTTGGACCAGGACTTTGGAACTCTGGCCGACTGCGGGACCGCCTGACTGCAGGATAACCCAAGTGTAATGAATGCAGCAGTGAAGACACTCGAACATCTACATTTATAGCAGGTACAAAACTGTACTTTCCCTAGCTTTCCATGCTTTTGAGTGCATGTTTAAAGGTGTCCAGGAAGCCAGGCTTTCAGCCACCAGTACGCAAGAAAACCCAGTAGGTTCAGCAGAGTACCAGACTCCTATTTAAGTACCTGTACTAGAATCCTGTAGAAAATCCAACAGTAGTTTTCCTACATACATCTAGAGAATTAAAACTGGACCTTGCTCCCAAGTACCATAAACTGTAATAAGAAAAGTGGGGTTCTGGATCACTGGCAGCAAATTTACACTGCTGTTAATGTAAGCTTTACAGTTTTGAATTTCTAGACCTTTGTGTTAAATTTGTTAAGGGAATATCCTCAGCTAGAAAGAGAATGTGACAGGTGACACAACAGAGGAGGCCTTTTAGAGTGATGGTTTTCTCTAAGGTGGTGAAGCTTGCCATTAATAGTGGCTGTGATGCTGTACATGCATGCAGCAGACATGCAGCTAGAGGACTTGGAATGAGTAATCATCCTTAACTTTAGGATTCAGCCAGTGCAAGATGATGCCAAGGGGCAGCTTTTGGATACCAACGGTTTGCTGGGTCCCTGTCCCATAAAATATTTTTAAAAAAATGAAAAAAGGGGGAGACATTGGAATCCGTTAAACAAGGATGTCCTTCAAGAATGCAACTGCAGTCATAACATATGGGTTGTCCTGCCTCAGGCAGCCCTCGGTCGGCCGGATTCCAAAGTCTGGGTCCGACGTCGGCTGATGTCGCATTTCTCTCCGACGTCAGAGTGGCTGGAGTACATAAGCATCAGCTGACGCCATTTTCTTCAGTCTTTCTTGCCGCGCGGTGCCCGAAGCAGAAGTAGTTCGCAAGTGCCGGTCGGTCAGCTCCTGTATTCTTCGAATCCGAAGTCATCAAAAAAGCTAAGTACCCCGTTGGGGACCTTTTCTTGCCTCAGCCAATGTCAGAAATTACTGAAAAAGTTAATAATTGTCTGTCTTCTGGTAAACAAATACCTCATAAGGATTTCCACTCTTACTGTCTTCCTTGCCTTGGCCCAGACCACGACGTCTCGGCCTGTGTCGCCTGTGCTCGCTTCAATAAGCGCACTCTCAGGCGCCGGGCGGAGTTCGCTGAAGACTTTTTCGGCGAAAAATTTGCTTACACCATGCCGTCGGAACTTCCGACATCGCAAACTCCCAAGAAACGAAAAGACCGGGACCGACATCCTCGGCCCGCGTCTACCTCCGACTCCATGCCAAAACATACCGCGAGTGCTCCGGTTCCCCCTGAGACGGTTTTTCCACCGCTCCGAACCGAAGACACCGCAATACCGACGACTCCGATAACAGATACCACTCCGACGCCCGTTATAGATTTTCCTCCGGATACTGAAACCGAGGAAATGTCTGAGACCATTGCTGTAGATAAGGTCACTCCTGCACGTGGAGCTGCTAGGCCTCCTATGGCCATGTCTATTAAGGCCTACACTCGGGCTAAGGCAGCCAGCAAGACTAAGCACCTTACAGCAAAAGCCTTACCTCAAACTACTCCTGAGACACAAATCATGTCTATGGCCGCAGACTTAATTTCCATGATTAGAGGTTCACAGGCCCATCCTGAGAGAGGATCCCAGCCTCCTCCTGATAAGAGGCCCCGGGTTGAACCCTCTGAATCTATCCCCTCAGATGAAGATTCTGAGGACTCTGTCCACTCCGAGGGCCAGGAAGAGCTCTTTCAGGCCTATGAGGACTTTGATGCAGAGGATTCCATCCCCTCGGCCTCCCCTCCTGAGGATATTTCTTTTGAGGAAGTTCTGCATATCATGAGGGAACATTTCAAGTGGCAAGGCCAGGAATATTCTGATTCCAGAAAGCGCCTTCGAACCTTCCTTAAAAAGCCCCAGCACAGGCCCTTAGCTATTCCTCCTGTGCTTGATGTTTTGGATGATCTATATTCTGACTCCAGTGTTACCCCTGATTCTCTTCCTCCTGCTCCAGCCAAGCCAGACAGATATTACAGGGTCCCAGAAACACATTCCCATTTATTCAGGGCCCATACTGTTGATTTAGAAACTATTTCTCAGGGACCTAAAGGTGTTTCAGCTTCCACCTCTAAAAATCCCTTGCCTTCCAACAGGGAAGCTAGGTCATTAGAGAGATGGGGAGAAAGGTTTACACCTCCACCACTTTATCTAGGAGAGCTTTGAATTGCCTTTTTCATATGTTACAATATCAGGATTACCTGTTAGATGACTTACAGAAAACACTGGCCTCTCCTGACCCTTTAGACAGGAAGTCTTTGCAGGAAGCTGTACATAATTCTCAACAAGTCAGCAATCACTTTCTGCAGTGTGGATATGATGCATTGGAAGCTTCATGTAGGGCAGCTATGACAGGGGCAGTCATTCGCAGACATGCATGGTTAAAAGAACAACCTCTACCAGATCATGTTAAGGCAAAACTTCTGGATGCACCCTTGGAAAAGAACAAGCTTTTTGGTACTAATGCTAAAGATGTGTTAAAGTCCATCGAGGAGAAAGCAAAATCAGTTCAGACGGTCAAAGATTTCCTCCAGGTTCAGCCCCCCCCCAGATTCAGCAGGAATTGGCCTTCAAAAAACTGGTCCTTTCCTAATCCTGAAAAATTTCAAAGGGGTAAAAACAGGCGTGGCCGAGGAAGAGGACAATACAGAGGGCCTTACAGGGGACGACAATGGCAGCCAGCAAACCAAAGAAGTGACACAGGGGTCTCAACCGCCCCTCAGACACAATCTCAATGACTTTCCTCTACGTCCGCCAACCAAGGAGCAAATAGAAGCACCCTTGGGCGGAAAATTATCTCTGTTTTCAGACAATTGGCACAGATTGACAAAAGGCAAATGGATTTTGGACATTATAGACCAAGGTTACAGGTTCCATTTTCATACCTTACCAAGAAAACAGGGCATGCCAAACCTACCACAAAACCAGAGGGCAGAGGCTATCAAGCAAATTTCTCTGCTTGCTCAGATAAAAGCAATAGAAAGAGTACCACAACAAGAACAAGGCCAGGGGTTTTACTCAAGACTGTTCCTTGTTCCAAGAAAAGAAACTCAATGGAGACCAATACTGGATTTGTCCGCATTAACCACTTTTCTCATAGTACCAAAGTTCAAAATGCTGACTCTACAGCAACTCCTTCCCATGCTGGGCAAGGGGTCTTGGCTGATTACTCTGGACCTCAAGGAGGCATACCTGCATGTCCCTATCAGACACAGCTGCAGAAGATACCTCAGATTTCTTGCAGGGCCAGAGCATTATCAATTCTCAGCATTGCCATTTGGATTATCTACTGCGCCCAGAGTATTCACAAAATGCCTGGCTTCAGTAATTGCCCATTGCAGGCTCCAGGGGATCCAGATTTACCCGTACCTGGACGACTGCCTTATACAAGCGGACGACAAACTAATGTTGACAAAAAACTTGAACTATGTCATACAATTACTTCAGGCTCTGGGATACACAGTCAACTTTCAAAAGTCAAGACTTCAACCATCCCAGCAAATAACCTTCTTAGGAGCCAATCTAGACACAGCCTCTCAAATGGCTTACCTGACAGAAGACAAGCAAGAGAAGTTAACTCATTATTTCAAGGGTTTGGCAAAACTCACCCAGATGACTGCAAGGAGATTCCTACAGGCCCTGGGTTACATGGCATCCTGCATTCTCCTGGTTCCATTAGCAAGACTACACATGAGAAAGCTTCAGTGGTACTTAAAAAGCCTATGGTCACAGCACAACAACAACTTAGAGACAACCATTCCGCTCATTCCATGCCTACAAAAGGAATTCCTATAGTGGGCCTCGGTAAGCCAGGCAAACACAGGTATGTCATTCAAAAAGCCTCAGATAACACAGACCATGACCACAGACGCCTCAGACATTGGATGGGGGGCGCACATGGAAGGCAGATGTATACAAGGACAATGGTCTCCAAAGGAAACACATCTGCATATAAACCAAAAGGAAATGCTGGCAGTAATGCATGCCATCGAGGCCTTTCGACAACAACTTCAACAAGGCCATTTACTGATACGGACAGACAACACCACTGTGATGTGGTATATAAACAAGCAAGGGGGCACCCATTCCTACCCCCTTTGCAGACTGACAACGAATCTTTGGGAAAAATCACTGAGCCTGAACATACAGTTACAATCCCAGTTTGTTCCAGGCAAAGACAATGTGCTGGCGGACAGCCTAAGCAGGAATTTCATAGATCCTCACGAGTGGAGGTTACACCCAAAGATCTTCACACAACTCACCTCGACATGGGGCAGGCCAGAAGTAGACCTATTTGCCTCTCACCTCAACCATCATCTACAAAAATTCTGTTCAAGGACATATCATCCACAAGCTTGGAAAATAGATGCTCTTTCATTCAACTGGAACTTCCTAAAAATCTATGCATTCCCACCTCTGCCACTGATGACCACTGTATTACTAAAGATCAAAGCAGAGAGACCCAAGGGGATCCTAATAGCTCCAGACTGGCCAAGACAACACTGGTACCCACTACTACGGAGCATATGTCACAACAAGAAGTGGGCCCTTCCCCAATGGCCCCTACTTTTGACTCAGCACAACTTCAAAACAGTGCATCCAAACCTTCAGACACTGCAGCTGACAGCCTGGGAGATCCCATGAATAACCTCAATCTATCTCTCTCCAAGGAAGTTCAGCGGATATTAACAGAAGCTCGAAGACCATCCACCAGAAAGGTTTACTTGACAAAATGGAAGAGATTCAGCATTTGGAATACCAGCAAGGGTCATGATGCATCACTATTGAACATCCCACTCATCCTGGAATATTTGGCAGATATGCTTCAGAATGGACTCTCATATTCTTCCATAAAGATACATGCTTCAGCTATTTCAGCTAGATATAACACTGATCCACCTGTGTTTTCACATCCTTTGCTAAGGCAATTCCTTAGGGGAATCGAGAACATTAAGCCACCAAGAAAGGCTCCAGTGCCAGCTTGGGACCTCAACTTTGTCCTAGAAAAACTGACTCTACCTCCTTTTGAGCCAGCAGCTTCAGTGGACTTACAATTCCTCTCATGGAAGACAGCTTTCCTGTTGGCAATTACCTCAGCAAGAAGGGTTTTGGAACTACAGGCCCTAATGGCAATACCACCGTTCATAATCTTTCACCGAGACAGGGTCTCCTTAAGAACCAACCCTACTTTTATGCCAAAGGTGGTATCTAGGGTTTCTTTAAATCAAACTATTCATCTGCCTGCTTTCTTCCCCAATCCTGAAAACAAAGGGGAAAGACTGTTACATACCTTGGACATTCACAGACAACTTAGCTACTACCTGGACAGAACCAAGACCAGTAGGAAGTCTGATCAACTTTTTGTAGCTTACGCCCCCTGGAGTACAGGGAAAAGCAATTTCAAAACAGACTATTTCAAAATGGATTGGACATTGCATCAGATTTTGTTATTCCTTCCATGGGAAGAGTGTTCCAGCCAATGTCAGACCACACTCCACCAGAGCTACAGCCACCTCTGCAGCATTCTTAAGAGGGGTGCCTACAAAGGACATTCTAGAAGCTGCTACATGGAGCTCCGTGCATACATTCTCCAAACACTACAATCTCCCTCTATACTCCAGATCCAGAGCAGGCTTTGCTTCGGCAGTCCTGCAGGGTTTGATTGCCACACCATCTCTTTCCTAGAGCATTCCTCCTCCCCCAGCTAAGCTATGGTATTCTACCCATATGTTATGACTGCAGTTGCATTCTTGAAGGACATAGTACAGTTTTGTACCTACCATAAATGTAGATGTCCGATAGATATGCAACTGCAGTCGGATTTTCCCTCCCTCCATACCCCTCTATGCCTTGGGTCCACTCCTATCCCTGTTCCTCTTAGCTGGGGATATCTGTTATGGTGTATCTGTTTATTGCTTACTTATTTGTTTGGAATCCTGTTTTTTCCTTCCAATTTGATTACAGCCTTCCTTGGAGGGCACCTGGCATCTGGGGCAAGAAACACTGAAGAAAATGGCGTCGGCTGATGCTTATGTACTCCAGCCGCTCTGACGTCGGAGAGAAATGCGACATCAGCCGACGTTGGACCCAGACTTTGGAATCCGGCCGACCGAGGGCTGCCTGAGGCAGGACAACCCATATATTATGACTGCAGTTGCATATCTATCGGACATCTACATTTATGGTAGGTATAAAACTGTACTTTTTCTTCACCATCCAGTATGTAAATAAAGAAGGAATTTACCTCATCAGGCATTGGCAGTGTTACAGAAAACATCTGAATACTGAGTATTGTTAACAAAGAATGACCTTAAAACATGCAGCTGGAGGTAAGCACCTGGGTAAGAGGAAGAGTAAATAAGTCCCCTCCCTCACAAGGACACTACTGACACTGTATCAATAAACTCGTCATCTCACATAGCAGAGGTGCTTCTCCATATCCTGGGAGAAAGAGTCGACTTCTCTCAGGAAGTCTCACTTGTCAAGTCAAAGTTCTTTAAAGTTGTGACAGCTGTTCTATCTCCAGGTCTTGCTTCTGCTGTAGAGCCTGTGATCTGTTAGGCCTTCCATCTGAGGATTCAGAGATGATTGAAGCCACCAAGAAACTTTCCACCTGGCAGACATACTTTGCCAAGTAGATGCTCTCCACTTGGAGAGAAGGTATTTTGTACCACACAATTTAATCAGCTTGTACTAGTTTCTACTCTGTCATACACTTGTATAGTTTGGAGCTTTGTTACATATTCATTTTTGCATGTGTCACGTGTTTTTGCCATTAAGAAAAGCAGGAATGTAGTCCAGCATCTGTTAGACCCTTAAAAGGGCAGTACATCTCCACCTCCCTTTGGAGGACTTCTCTCTTCCTCCAGATGTAAACTTCATTATTGCCATGGTTGTCTGTTTTTTTTTTTCTTCTACCATACTTGTTGGTCAGCTTTGAAGCTTGTCCATTAGAAAATATTTCCAAGGCCTGGTGGCTGTGCCTGCAGGATCTTGCAGCTTCAGCAAAAGCATAGCTGGTTCAGGTAGTGCCCTGGGCCAATACTATGAACCACTGTTCTACCCCCTTATCTCTTCACATGAAGAGAAAATAAAATATTATTTCTTCTAAACTGTAGCAAAAGCAAACAGTTGCTCTGTTTATTTCTGCTGCACATAGTGCTTCAGCACACTTTTTTTTTAATACTAAAAATCTTTTTAAACTATACCCTGCCTGCATGGAGTGCTACAGAGTTCAGGTTTTAGTTTTTAAATGAGTAACTTTTAAACTGTAGCAAACTGCTTGTTACAGTGTAGACCACACATGGAGCATTATAACGTTCAGGTTTGACCGTAAATGCAATACTAGCTTTTAAAATCAAGAATTGCATTAATGAGCAATTTGGATGGGCTGATCGTGCCCCCCCCCCCCCCCCCAACACTTTGAACCTGGGGCTGTTGTCCCTCTCACCTCACTAAGCTACACTACTGAGCTTCAGACCCTTTTCTGTAAGGAACCATAACTGTTTCTTTTTTTCCTCAAGTTTCAGGTTCCCTTACATCCAGTCCACTTATCTTCCAAAAAGAGGTGTCTTGAGTCATCCTTAAAGTGGTCCATTCATTTTCCTGTTCTCTTTGTGAGTGCAGAAACTAGGAAAGCAATCCATTTATATCCTGGATGGAACCTTCAACTTCTGTTCTGTGTGAAAAAACTATTTGTATTTTAAACAAAAGTACAGATATTTTTGTCTTTTGTCAGAGATGGTAGGGCTTTCAGTTGTCAAACAAACCCTTCCAAATAGACTGCCAGCTGTATTATATTTTACTCTGAGGCATTATGACAGAAATGTAGAAGGCAAGGAAAGAATGTTTCATGTTGGTGTTCACTTGCACCTGCTGTTTATTTGTGTGTAAATGTTTGAGACAGCAGTTGGTGCTTGGTTCTGAATCTGATCTTAATAGCTTTTTGCATTACTTGGACAACAGACTCTGCCATGCCAGTTTGTCATTTGTAGAAAAGTATAACATAGCTTTTGAAGTTTTTTTGATAACCATTTTTTTCTTTTGTCCCCTGTTGAATACCTTCCAGCTCATTGTGTTCTGCTTCCATTACTCTTAACCTTTGTACCCTCAACATTATACACATGGGAGTGGGTACCACCTTGGCCAAAGACAGGTTAGAAAGAGAATGAGAAATGCAGAGTGGAGCACTGTCGTGAACATGAAATTTTTTTTAAATGCCCTAACAAGGTGAAAGTGCTCTCATCATGCTTATCACCACACACATCAGACAGTAAAGTAAAATCCTTAACTGCCGTTTGTCTTGTGAATGTAGCATACTCATTATCACTGGGTAGTACCTAATTGCAGACAGATGTCCCTTCCCGACTAGACTAGCTTCCAAAATGTTGTTCTTTCATACTACCTCCATGGCTCCTCCGATAATAGAGCTGCGATCTGATCTCTGGTCATCTGAGTTGCAGTTATTGCTGTATGCTTCTATGCTACAGATCCTGATTTGTTTTGCTGTGAAAGGTATAGAGTAGGTGATATAAAATGAGCATACTAAGATTGAAGACAATAACTTACTGGTGAAAAACTAATTTGGGAATTAGTGCTTTAGATACAATCAAAGCACTAGTGTGGGAATAAGTGTTTATCCAAGTGTATAAGACGTTTAATTGATTTTTTTTTTCCAATTTCAGTCCACTCCTTCTCCATCTGCTGATCTACTAGGCCTGAAGGCAGTAGCTGTTGCAGGCTCTGCTCCATCCAGTACTGGAAATCTTTTGGTTGATGTTTTCTCTGATAATGTTCCTGCAGTAACACATTTGACCCCTGGATCTGAAGACAATTTTCTCAGGTAAGAACCTGCTCTTGTGTAGTGAAGCTTCTAGAAGTGGAAGAAAGTTCAACTATGTCTACTGATATTTGACTGTATGTGATATGTCCGATTTATATTTTGCATGTAATTGTACTATGCTTTTTGTGTTGGCCATTATGGTTTACTTTTGATGAGATTGTTGTCCTGATATCTCTGTGCATTGTGTATTAAGTGTTTTATGAAATCACTGGTTATTTTTTCACTTGTAATTTTGTAAAGTGTCTGTCCTTCATTTAATCACACTAGTTTAGTTTAATGATAACATGATTTGAGCATGAGTGTTTGCATAAGGCACTTTAAGCTTTCTTCACATGCTTTCTTGTGTCTGGCTGAGCTTTGGTAGTTTTTGCAAGAGAAATGGTATCTCTAGTGAGGGTTGGCTTTTAAAGAATGACTCTTTCCTGTTGTGTGACTGTTAGTCTATGCTTCTTACCTTATTCGCCATGATGAAAATCCAGAAGGGTGCTCACAGTTATGCTTCCTTGAGAGTATATTTATTTTACAGTTGTTTGTCGGGTTAGTCTGACTGGACTCGTGGCCCCTTTTCAGCAGAGACCTGTGGGGAAAGCCCCAAAAAAGGAAAAGAAGCTATCAGAATGAACAAATGAAATATATATACATAGAATAGAAATAAAAAGATGCAATAGTAAAAATACATTATGTAAAAAATTGTAGTTAAAAAAAAAAAAAAAAAAAAAAGTATGACAGTATGCATTAAGACCTTGTACAAAGAATAACACCAACCATGTTATACATACAAATCAGTATTGGTAGATACAAGAAGCTTGCTTGGACAGAGTAAAGATAAGTTGTATGGCAGGAAAGAGCAGTAGAACTACAGATTTGATTTTTCCTGTACACCTGCTGTTCCCATGTATGTCTCCAAGTTTCCTGATTTTTGTTATCCAAGAGTGTTTTAATGTCTTTCATTTGGACCTTTTTTAAAGGTTCCTTTTATTTTGTTTAACTTTATCTTCCTTGGCAGCCCTTAAATTCGTACTGTTTTTAAACTTTGTAATGTATATATTTTGTAGTCTTTGTCAGCAGCAGACCCCATTTTCATTTATGCTGTACTTGAATTCTGTTGGTTTCCAATATGGATGGCAGAAAATAAGGGATTACCTCGATAATATGCACAAGGTTGGAAAGATTGCTATTAAGCAATTGTTTTTTGATGATAACACTAGAGCACAAAAACTTTTAGCACGATGACTCAGGTAAAAGAAAGTAGAAAGAGCTGTTGCCAAACTTAGGGAGCCTGTAACATGGAAGGTAGCAAAAGATCCTGTAGAGGTATTAGAAATATTTTGCAAATTCTATGAGAGTGTCTGTAAAGTAGAGAAATTTAAAAACCAAGAAAAAGATACAAATGGAAATGTTTATGGAAGAATTAACTATACCAAAGTTAGCGGTAGATGAGACGAAATTACTAACAGGATAGGAGGGAAGGCAATAAAAAATGTGATGTATAACCAGTCTACAGGAAAGTCCCAAGGAATAGATGGTATTCCTGTAGAAGATTGGAAGCTAGGAAGAAAAAAATTGATAAAGATCTGGAAGGTTTTGTTTAACAGTATTTTAAGAGGAGAAGTACCACCACCATCCTGGAAGAAAGCAGTGGTAGCTGTAATACCTAAAGAGAGTAAAGATCCACCAGATCCAGCTTCATACTGGCCCATTCAATACTAAACCATGATTGTAAAGTGTTGATATCTACAATGGCTAAAAGTATTGTGGAAATAATGCCAAACTGATAGATATGGATCAGTGTGGTTTTGTGGAGGGGAGGCAAACATTTGACAGCATTAACAGAACATCAATGATTCAGAAGGAAGGAAAATGTAAAAAATACCATTGTTGTTGGGTCTTGATGCAGAGAAAGCATTTAACAGAGTAAGCTGGGACTTTGAGCAAGGCAGTGGAAGCATTTGCATTTCCTGAAAAAAATATACGGTTGATTAAGAGGTGATATGAGGGATTGGAGGTGAAAATTAAAGTGGGTGGGGTCCTCTCTGATAATTTCTGCTTGAACAGAGGAACCAGGCAGAGATGTCCTCTTTCCCCTTTATTATTTTCATTATATTTAGAACCATTGGCAAAGAAAATAAGGGACTCAAATTCAAGGATACGATTGGTATGGTAGTCAAGAAAAGCTGGCTTTATTTGTAGATATTTTATACCTGACAAAACCAGAAAGAGACATGACCGCGTTGTGGAACATTTTAGGCAGTTTCAGGTATTTTTGGGATACAAAATTAATGTAGCAAAAACAGACTGTAAGAGTGGATTATGCAGCCACATATGAACTGGTTCAAGAATGTCTGTATTTATGGGGATATAATAAAATGAATTATTTAGGAGCATGGATTAGAAATGGTTTTACTGTGGCAGCTAAGGATATATGGGAAGAGACTAAACAAAAGATAATACAAAAACTGACAAAATGGAAGCTTTGTGTGTAATGTACTAGTTTGTGTGTAATGTACTAGTTTGCGTGTAATGTACTAGTTTAGATCTTTTCTGCTGTTTTTTTTTTTTTTTTTTTTTTTTTTTGTGTGTAATGTATTATCGTGGAGCTTTTCTCCCCGGGCCTCCACTGAAAACGGGCTTTCGGGCCCAGTGGACTTCCCCGGTTATCAAACTGGAAATAAATAAATAAATAAATAATGGATAGTAAGATATAAGCAGTTAAAATGTTTTTATTCCCTTTAGTCTTATTTATTATTTTATTTATTTATTTGCATTTGTTTACCAGGATGGTCCACTGGGCCGAAAAGTGCCCATTTTCAGTGGAGGCCTGAGAGAAAAGCTCAACATACAAAAGAAATTTAAATACAATCACATTTTCTATATACGTAGATAACTTAAAAAACAGACATGCAGTCATACATTTCTAGCTAGAATAATAAAGGCAGTATACATTATATATAAAATATGCAAAGTACAATTTATCATCTGCTTTGTATACTGTAGAGTGAAGACAGCAAGAGATAGTTGCATAACAGTTAAGCAGAGGGGAGAAAAAAGTTAGTGAGATCAGATGGGGGAAGATATTTTTATCAACCAGAGGAGAAGTTGTGGATAGCAATTAATAAAGAGCTGAAGGACTTTATCTGGGAGGGGAGGACGGCAAGAGTCAAGTGGGATAAGCTGATTCTTCCTGTAGAGCAGGGCGGATTGTGATTACCCAATTTGAAGGGGTATTGCAGAGCTACACAGTGAAGACTCCTATACATAGCACAAACAAATTGTAATTCAAAGTGGAAAAGAATGATGATGAAACGGGGGGGGGGGGGGGCGCTCAAGAAATGAGGAGAGACTGCTATTTTGGATGCAGGCCTTTAAGGTGAATAACAATAATCATACAGAATATTATATCCATAAAGTAGCAGAAAGTATTTCATTAACTATATCAAGACAGGAATGAAGAAAGGAGATTCTGCCGATAGGGATTACTGCAGTTAGCAACAATAAGCAATAGGAGGCTGGAATTTATTGGAGAAAACTGGCAAAAGAACCAAGGTATTGGGAGCAAATAACTAGAGGGGGAAAGATGATAGAATGGGAAGACACCAAGAATTTTATTTTGACTGCAGGTTAAATTACCTTCCTTATCAAGGATTGATATCAGAGTATAGGCAAAGAGAAGGAAAGTGGAGGTCCTAAAAAAAGACCAACACTGATAGAGTTTTTAATAGAATCTGGAACAGAAGTTGTCATTAAAATAGGAATAATTAGTAGTGCATATAAAATATTGCATGATAACTATAAGAATCAGTCAAATCAAAGGAGGTTAGAAAGGATTGGGAAGAGAGATTGGATAAGCAGTTCACAAAGAAACGATGGGGAGGATATATGTATGTCTCCCAAATATGCAGAAAAATCTAGATGATTTAGGATTTTTGCCAAGAAAAGTTTAGATGGATATTTTTATACTTCAAGTAGACACCAAAAATGTTTCCTCAGACAGACAGCAAATGTTGGAGGTGTGAAAGGGAAGAAAGAGGCAATTGGGAACATATTTTCTGTGAGTGTGATGAGTTGGTGGACTTGAAGGATTCCCTGTGGGATGCAGTGTTGGAGATGCTGGGTGAGCAGATTGGTCTGATGAGGGAGATGATTTTTCTGAGCTATGATACAGAATCGGAATTGCCTAGATATGGTGAGGCCTTGCTGTGTTCAATAATGAAGGCTGCCAAAAAAGCAATTGCTAGAAAATGGAAATCAAAATGTAAATCTTCTAAAGTAAACTCTCAGTTAACCAGAACTCAAGCAACCAGGAAAAAAAAATTGAAGTACAGTACGATTTTCATGTATTGCACTGCCCCTCAGAAGGAAGATAGGAATATATTCCCTCTCTCCTCAACCCAAGAACAAGTCAAACCAAACAAATAGTATAGGGGTACAGTATTAGTCAGGCTTATTTTTAATAGTAACTCTCAAGCAACCAGAAACTACAGATGTTATGTTGTCCCATCTCACCTTTGTTCTTGCTGGTTGGGTTCGGAGCTGATCCTCTGCTCTGACTCAGCCGATTTACTATAGCTCGAGGGCTTTTACTGGCTCGAGGCTAACCCCTATCCCAACATGCCTAGCGGTAGCTACCTAGATCTCATTTGCCGTTTGCAGCATCGAGATTGCAACTACTGGCTCAGGCCAAGTACTTAGTGCTTTTTTCACTTATATTGTTATCCTTCCAGGGTTGTGTTTAACATTGTTAGAGCGGATATTATCCCATGTTAGTCTAACAACCTTTTTTCTTCTTGTTGTGGGTATTTTTTGGCTGTCGTTTTTCTTCTCAGGCCTTCCCTTCTCTGTGAGCCCGTTAAATTAGAGGGTTCTTCTTCCCCACCCTTTCTGTGATAGCCGTTTAAGTTAGAGGCTCTCCTATTGGGGGAGTTGCCCTTTAAATTAGAGGCTCTCCCCCTTTCTTTTTCTTCTCTTTCCCTTAAAAAAAAAAAAAAAAGTTTTCCCTTTCTGTTGTGTGCAATTAGCTATTACAGCTTTTTTTTCTAGCGCTATGGTAATTGTTTCTGTCAGTTATCCACTATGTCCAAAAAGTCGAAACCTTCTGGGTTCAAAAAATGCGACTCGGTTGCCAAAAAATGTCCCTTACGGACGGGCGCACGAGTTGTGTATATTGTTTGGGAGCTGTTCACCTGCAGGACTCATGCTCTATCTGTCCTGCTTTCAGTTTCTGAGTCCTACAGGAGAGAAAGAATAAGTTAATTTTGTTTGGCGTTGAAGAACCCTCAAGATTCTTCGTCTCAGGGTCCTCAGCCAGCTAGTGTGTCCGAAAAATCCACTAAGCCATCGGTTCGGAACAGACAAAATCCACTGTAAAACCTTCTGCACTGTCTGTTCCCAGTGTAGGCTCTGACAAAGCTAAGTCTCCGGCGGCTCCATCTGTGCCTCTGAGCCGGTCCGGACCCATAAGAGATCAAGGTCTCTTCCTTTGGAGCCGGTATGCTCTGCTCCACAGTCTCCTTTACTGCAGTCTGGAGCGAGCAGACACTGGTCCACTTCGCACTCGTCTTGATCCTCTAAGCTTTCGGATCATGATGTGGAGAGAGTGGTCAATAGGCTCCTCAAGTCACAGGCACCTGCTAAATTATTATCAAGGCCAGCCCATAAAGAATTGGCTCCTTCGGCCCATCCAGCTTCTCCATCGGTTCCTCCTCCAACTCTTCTGAGCTCGGAGCAGGAGTGCATGCAGGCCATGGTGATGGAACCGTCGTCTCCGGTTGCTTCTCTTTTATCGGTTCCAACAACTGCTCTGATCTCCTCGATGTTTCTGTCCATCGAGGGATCTGGGCACCAAAGTTCTCTCGCCAGCTTCGAGGGGGAAGTCGCATCTGCCTTTTGATCCACTTTTTGTCTGTAGTGAGTCAAAAGGCGTGGAGCGCTCCAGAGACCATGGAACCACTTCTGGGGAGACCGAATAAATTTATTACTGCTCCTGATGATAAATCCTTCCTTTCCGAAGGGGTCCCTGTTGATGCCATGGTGGTGGCAGCAGCCACTATGAAGGAACTTTCGGAAACTTCTTCATCTGTCCATCTGCCGAACAAGGAGTCTAGTACAGTGGACAGGTATAGGAAGTGTATGTTCTCTTTAGCGACCTTTACTCTCAGGTCGCTGAATTACTTCTCACACTTCACACAACTTCAGAGGGATCTCCTCAAGGAGCTAGGGGATACCCTGCAAGATCCTACAGCTGAGGGAGTTGCGAACAGGGTGGCTTCCCTGCTTGTGACCTTGACCTTCAGTGGTCAACTCCTCCATGAGGCTTATTTCTTATGCAGCAGATGGAGCGAGTAGGGCAGCAGATACCAGAGTAGCTTTATGGAGACATTCCTGGATGCGCCTTTGTCAGTTTGCAGAACCTTTCAAGTCTTCACTTACCAATATCCCCATCTATGGCTCTTCCTTGTTTGGGCCTCTGGTAAAAGAGACTCTCACCAGGTGAAAACAGGATGGCAAGACTCTCTCTGCCATAGGAGACCGTTTTTCCACTCCATCTAGACCCTATCCTAAAGGTCAGAAGAGTGGAAAGATGTGATTTTGAAAATCCCAGGGAGCTTTGCCTGACACACATGGAGATTTTTCCCTCAGGGGCAGAGGGGGAAACAACAATGGAAGACGCTGCCCTCATGACAGAGGTCCACAACAGCAGGGCGACAGAGATACATTCTCTGCTAGGCCCTTCCAGCACTCCTGAAGGGAGGCTCGATTGTCTGCCTCTGGAGGCAGTCAGGGGCAGACTACCACTGTACCCAGCAGCTTGGCAAACTATCACAAGAGAAACATGGGTGCTGTCTATAATATCCAAGGGTTACAAAATTCCTTTTTCCCATTTACCCCCTGAAAAGAAAAACATTCTATCCCAGATGTTCCACCCAGTCTTCGGGATCAAGCAATCCTAGAGGTACAAAGATTGCTAGAAAAAAGAGCCATCCAAGAAAGTCCCCACATACCAAATCAAATTTGGAACTTGCTCAAGGTTCTTTTTAGTTCCAAAAAAAGATACGGGACTGGAGACCCATTTTGGATGTCAGCAAACTAATCAGTAAAAAAGACCAAGTTCCAGATGGTAACACTGCAGTCCATTCTTCCTTTCTTGAGTCAGGAGAGTTGGATGTGCTCCATAGATCTCCAGTATGCATACTACCACATAAAGATGGACAGGCAATCCAGGAGATTGGGAGCAGGTCATTATCAGTTCAGAGCCCTGCCCTTTGGTATCACCACAGTCCTCAGGGTGTTCCAGTGTAGGCAGTGGTCACTGCTCATCTGAGACATCTAGGATTCCAGGTGTTTTCATATCTAGATGACTGGCTTCTCTCTGTTACCACCGAGCATCAACTGATCAAAGCACGGTTCTTCACAGTCCAAACTTGTTCCCAGCTGAGCATCACCATAAACTATGAAAACTCTGCCTTGTTGCTTTGTCAGTCTGTTACTTTTATAGGGGCAGACTTAAATACAAGATGCATGATAGCAAAGCTGCCTCAAGACAGGGTGTCAACCATTCGTCAACAAGTTTTGTTTCTCATAAAGAAGACTAGAGTTCAGGCAAGAGAAGTATTACAAGTCTTGGGCTCAATGGCAGCAGCAGTTACACTAGTTCCTTTGCCACGCTTCCACATGAGGATTCTGCAGTGGCTTCTTTTTGCTCTTTGGTCTTTCCAGGATTTACCAGTGCCACACATGATCTTGATCACGGAAACTTGCAAAAAAGGACTTAGTATGGTGGCTCGTCTCCTCCCAGGTGACTCTGGGCAGACCCTTTTTAGAACACCTTCCAGTAGCCACCATGACGACGGATGCCTCCCAGATAGGGTGGGGGAGGTGTTAATTGGGACAGACTGTCCAAGGAATGTGGCAGCCTCACGAGTACCATTTGCACATCATTGTTCTAGAGATGAGAACGGTACTTCTGGCGTTGCAAGCACTTCAAGACTACCTACCTACTGAGACCATTGCAATTCAGACAGGCAATATGTCAGTGGTATGGTACATCAACAATCAGGGCGGAACCAGATCTTACCCATTGTGTCAGGAGGCACTTCAAGTATGGCAATGGGAGATGTCTTCCCAGCGTTTTCTGATTGCGACGCACATTCCTGGGAAATCCAGCGTGATAGCGGACAGGTTCAGCAGGGCTATCCTCATACCTCACGAGTGGTCCCAGAAGCAAGAAGATGCAGACTTGATTTTTCGCAAATGGGGCCAGCCATGCTCTGATCTTTTTGCCACTCCCCTCAACAAATGCAGCAGCTACTTCGACCTAGTCCTCCCTCTGGGACAGTCACCCAGGGATGCACTTGATGTTCTTCATGTTTAACTGTTGCAGTATTTACATTTGGGTTATCCTGCCAGGGGTAGCCCTCAGTTGGCCGGAATACCAGAAGCTTAGTATTTCTGCGTCGGTTGCTGTCGCTCCAGGACTGACGTCAGGTCGTCAATGGTATAAAATCAGGCAGCCGACGCCATTACATCAGTCTTTCTTGCCGAGGAGCCAGAAGCAGTTCGCATGAGTGCTGATTGGCCGCAACCTGAGTTTTCGTTTCCGAATTGAAGTTGAAGTCTTCTAAAGCGAAGTACCCCGATGGGGATCCTTTTTTCTTTCTCTAACCAATGTCAGAAAAAGTTAACAATTGTCTTGCCTGTGGAAAGCAAATACCACACCAAGACTTCCATTCTTACTGCGTCACCTGTTTAGGCCCAAAACCACGACTTCCCTCGCTGTCGTTTTTGTGCTTTGTTCAACGCCAGAACTATACGTCGTCGAGCCCTCATTGTAGCTAGATATTTTTGCTTTCAGTCCTCAAATTCCGATATGGCTTTGGTAAGCAATCTGACTACTGATCTTCTGTAAAAATGTAAGGATAAAGACAGAGACAGAACGCACAGGTCCAAAACTGCTGACGATGCTTCCGTTAAGCTAGTTGTCTGTTCACCAGTCCTCAGTGAGGTGCTTTTGCAGCCCCTGATGCTCACTTCTTTGGATTTGCAGGCCGCTACCAAGACCCTTTTGGAGTCCAGTATGCCACGAGACTCTTCTTCGACTAAGGATCCTGTGGATATCTCTACCTTGGATGGGTCTTGAGCTGCTGAGCAGGCACTGGCTTCTGAGGAAATACTTCGCACTACCGATACTTGACACAAACCTACTTCTTTCGTGTCTTCAGTTCTTTCTAAAACTACAGTGTTTCTAAGGGCCCAGGGTACGAACTATGCCCAATGAACTGATGACGCAAGCTCAGGCAGCTGCTTCCGCCATTTTAAACATTTGAGATTGAGGCAAGGAAGACCTTATTATACTTATTAGGGGAAGCCAGGCAACCCCTTCCAAAAAAAAGAGACTTGCCCCAGTATTATCTGAACAGGAGTCCGATGACTCTGATGCTTCTGAATATGAAGACGTGCAACCCCTCTCTGCTTATGAGGATTCTTATGCAGAGGAATCCATTCCTTCTGCCTCTCCACCCGAGGGTTTTTCATTTGGTGAAACCCTTCATACTTTAAGGGAGCATTTCCAGTGGGAATGTCTGGACTACCCTCAGTCAAAAAAAGAGACTCGGGGGGGGGGGGGGATTAGATTTACCACAGCACAGACTGTTGGCCGTTCCTCCTGTCCTGGATGTTGATGTTTTTATGGAATCTAGTTTGATTCCTGACACCCTTCCTCCTGCTCCCAGAAAACCTGACGGGTACTACAGAGGTTAGTTAGACTCCTGGTGAAACTGCACAGAAATATTCCAAAAAACACACTTAAACGCCAAAAAGATTTAATAAGTAAAGCTTTCGGGTTAACCAGCCTTCATCAGTACATAGAATCAATAGGTCTCATCAGCAATTAAATAGGAATTCCAATAAAATCACATGATTCAGCCAGCCTAACATCATTAACTAACAATTAAATATTTAAATTATTTCATTCAAAAATAACTATCATCATTTTTTTAAAAACATTTAAAACATACATTTATTTCATTAATACATATATATACTCTCACACACACATGCACACACACACACATATTCTCCATGTGTACATATTTTTATACAACAAATATACACAATTATAAAATCATTTGACCATATTCAATTTGCTAAAATCTGGAATATAAAAATTGCATTCTTATATATTCTCTCTGCCTTTTAATTAATGTGGGTTTTATACTGACAGTACTATTCAAACCTGGTATAACATCTGCCTGCAGTCTAATGATCCATTCACATTCTTTTACTTCTAAAATGTTATTCATATCTCCTCTCCTAGTACCTATGTCTATTACTCCTATACCTCTAAACTTGAAAATGTGTATTATTATCCGTAGCATGCATACTTAATGCATTTGTCACCACTTTTCTTCTAATCTCGGACTTGTGTTCTATGATGCGCTCCCTTAATTTCCTAGTTGTCTTACCAACATAAAATGCTGTGCAAATTGTACACGTTGCTAAATATACTAATTGGGATATGTTACAATTGGCTGAGCATTTAAATTCATATTTTTCTTTAGTAATAGGATGTTCAAAGTCACTTGTTGAATCATAAATATCAGCATAACAGCTGCAATTGTAACATTTCAATGTTGCATTTTTATGTTGGTATATAACTCTTTCTTCTTTAAAATCCTTATAGCACAATTTCTGCTTCAATGTCTCCAAATTCCTGTATGAAAATCTAGGTTTCATGCCTATTAAATCTTTAATCTCTGGCGTAGCCAACAGTATAAGCCAGTTCTTTTCTATAATATTACATACATCTCTAGTATTTGCACTAAACGTAGTAACATACCTAATTACTTTGTCATTTTTGTCTGAAACTTGTACTGACTGTATTGTATCTCTACCAAAGACTGGTTTATACTTGTCCTTTCTTCCTATTCTTACCTCTTCTTATATGGCATCTACATATTGAGTTAGAGTAGCCATTTCTTATGAACTCTTGCATCATTTTATTTGCTTGAAGTATAAAATTATTCTCCACTGTATTAAACTAACTGGCCCTTATTAATTGTGCTTTTAGAACACCTTTCTTCAAGTTGTAAACGTTTATTTTGTGGTGAAGGAAACGAATCCTTCTGTTAAAAGACTGCTTCAAAAATCTAACACTCCACTACTACAATCAACGCTTACAATCAACGCTTACTACACCTCCTCAGATGGTAATCGTTGACCAGACAATGGGAGATTTTAGTAAGAAGTTAAGTGTACTGGAGAAGAAAGTCCAGATATATAAACAACTCCAATGGCAGCAATTAAGCTTTCAAGCTTATTTGGAGTTGGGTGTGACACCACGAGGACTACGAATTTTAAAAATGCCCTCATATGGAAATACTTACACGGACTTGCTTGTACAATGGCAACAGCTTAATCTAGAATTAAGCGCGAACTATATGAAGTTAATGAACAATTTCTTTGAACCTGTGGAGAAGAATTTAGTGGAGGAGATTGATAAACTTGAAAATGACATTTTAAATATGCCATGCTTTGAGAACTGTAATGCACAATATCAGGCTTTTATAGATCGTATACAATCTCTAGATGTTAAATTAGAGTTAAAGAAAAAAAGCAAGATACAGCATGATTTGGCTGACTTTAAAAATGGCCATATCTTTTCCTGGCTGAGGAATGAAAATCAGCGATGGCATGTTAAAAACAGAAATAATGTTACTAAAGTACAAAGGACAAGTTCTAATGGTTTAGATCAGCTGGATATTTTTGAACTACCACAGACGCCCGGGGAAATGACATCCAGTCAGAGAGGATGCATGCAAAATTCTGTGAGCTCTACGCCCAATCAACAAGAGGATTTGTCTTCAAAGGATGGAGCAGAGGACAGAGAAATCCCTATACAAGACTCGGGGAATTCTTCCGTTAATAAAGTATGTACTTTGAAGCCGAATGAACAGTTTTTTTCACGAATTCCAGCAGATGTGAAGGATAAGAATAAACAGACTGAAATTTCCTCTTTTTTACCATTCCAGTTAAAACAACCCAAAAGGGTTGTTGTACAGCAACAACCACTACAAAGGGGCCATTCACAACAAAGGCAGGTACAGCAAGCGACGCCGGCAACCAAGAGGAAAAACAACAGTCCTATGACATACAAGGCAGTTCGTCGCTGATGGGAACGATAAAAATAATAAAAGGTACTGTTAATCTTTCAACACTGGCATTGAGGATCAATTAGAAGTATTAAGTAAGGGTATGAAGTTCATACCCTATGCACAGGACAATATAGTACAAGCAATTACTGACGTAAAAATGTTTGTAAGAAATTTAACATTAAAGTTGATTTTTAAGGAAACAACAACTAGAATACCTGTTTGTAAGAAATTAAGTACATTTATACCTCAGCCATGTCCTGTTATAATCGCTGTTATGAATGTTGTTGAAAAAGATTTGAGACAACTTTATTCAAGAAGGAATAGGAAAAAGTGTTATATCTTATCATATATGGAGTATAAAGCGCTTAAGCAGCTGGAAGAAAATAATAGTTTAGTTATTAAACAAGCCGATAAAGGGAGGTGTTGTAGTAGTGGATAGAAATAGATATATGGAAAAGTTTAGAAGTATTTTAGCAGATCTTTTAACTTTTAAGGAAATAACTTTTAATGAAGTCAAATGTATTGCAGATGTTAATATGGCAGTTTATGAACTACAGCTTAGTCAGTATATATCTATTGATCTTTTTAATTATTTCTCTGTACCCTGTCCTAGGATACCACAAATTTATGGTATCCCTAAAATACACAAATGCTTGGATGAACCACCCCTGAGACCCATAGTCTCAGGTAATGGATGGGTAACAGAACCAATATCAAAGTACTTGCTATTACAATTGGGTAAATATTTGAATAAATGTCCAAGTATATTGAAAGATACTATTAACTTCCTATCTGATTTGTATAGTTAGCACGAAGAGAATGTTGTGAAAACTTTTATGTTTGTGACGTTGGATATCACCTCATTATTTACAGTAATCCCAAATGAATATGGGTTGGATGCCATATGATGTTTTCTTACTAGTGAAACTGGCATGCAAGCACGGGAAATAGAAAATGTGCTTTGTTAGATGTGGTATTGACAAAGAATGTGTTTATTTTTGATAGAAAACCATTCTTGCAGCTAACTGGGGTAGCAATGGGCACCCCAGTAGCAAATACGTATGCAAATTTAGTCCTATATCAGTGGGAGAATCAATTTGTACTGAATGACCACAATGGTTTAAACACTAAAGTTACATTTTACAGAAGATTTGTAGATGATTGTTTTTTTATTTGGGATGGTAATAGTGAGGAGCTGGAAAATTATATAGTATATTTAAATGCCACAATTTTTTTTTAAATTTAAAATGTCTTTCAGCAGATAGTATAGTGTTTTTGGACATTCAATTATATAAGAAAGCGGATAGAACAGAGTAAATGATATACAAGAAAGAAGTAAATGCTAATAGATACATTAGAAGGAATAGCATGCATGCACCACATACTTTTAAAGGTGTTTTAAAAGCACAATTAATAAGGGCCAGTAAGTTTAATACAGAGGAGAATAATTTTATACTTCAAGCAAATGAAATGATGCAAGAGTTCATAAGAAATGGCTACTCTACTCAATATGTAGATGCCATATATGAAGAGGTAAGAATAGGAAGAAAGGATAAGTATAAACCAGTCTGTGGAAGAGATACAGTACAGTCAGTACAAGTTTCAGACAAAAATGACAAAGTAATTGGGTATGTTACTACGTTTAATGCAAATACTACAGATGTATGTAATATTATAGAAAAGAACTGGCTTATACTGTTGGCTATGCCAGACATTAAAGATTTAATGGGCATGAAACCTAGATTTTCATACAGGAATTTGGAGACATTGAAGCAGAAATTGTGCTATAAGGACTTTAAAGAAGAAAGAGTTATATATCAACATAAAAATGCAACATTGAAATGTTACAATTGCAGCTGTTGTGCTGATATTTATGATTCAACAAGTGACTTTGAACATTCTATTACCAAAGAAAAATATGAATTTAAATGCTCAGCCAGTTGTAACACATCCCAATTAGTATATTTAGCAACGTGTATAATTTGCACAGCATTTTATGTTGGCAAGACAACTAGGAAATTAAGGGAGCGTATCATAGAACACAAATCCGAGATTAGAAGAAAAGTGGTGACAAATGCATTAAGTAAGCATGTTATGGATAATAATGCACATACTTTCAAGTTTAGAGGTATAGGAGTAATAGACATAGGTACTGGGGAGGAGATATGAATAACATTTTAGAATTAACCCTGTCTGCTTACAAGTTTCAGCCTGTAATGACTATTTTATACATCGAGAGTTAGTTGATTCTGAAACGGCTTCAGTTTATCCTGTTTGCTCTTTTACTTTAGCATGTACGGCTATTTTACTACATTGAGAGCTAGTTGAATCTGAAACGGCCGCAGTCTATACTGTTTGCTTGTTTACTTTAGCATGTACGGCTATTTTACTACATAGAGAGCTAGCTGAATCCTAAATGGCTGCAGTTTTTACTGTTTGCTTATTAGCTATAGCCCAGTATTGGCTATTTGATACATTGGGAGTTAGTTGAATCGCTAGTTTAAGCGATCGCTTTAAGCATTCGCTTTTTGACCTGCTCTGTCTCTACGTTTTGTCCACATATTGTACCCTATATTGGCTAACTTGTATATGTAGATAACCTTACTTTGGGGACTTGCATAGTGTACTGTAGGTCTTTTGCGTCTTATTGAACTGCCTGTAGCTGCTGGATTGCAAGTTAGAAGCTTTAGCTGTTGTTACATTCAGCCTGTTTCTCTTGGGGACGTAGAAACACTGATGTAGGTCTTTTCTTGAGCACTCCTTGTACCCTGCAATTACTGGTATGTTGGTCGGGAGCTGTAAACACCTTCTCGAGCTTCACTTTGAAGCCAGAATCGGCTAGATTGCAAATAGGAAGCTACAGAGTAGCTTATAGTTACTAGAATCCAATTACTTATGCTGAGCTGTAGTTTGGAGCCAGTAACGAATGGATTAATAACAAGAAGTAGCAGCCTAGTCTATAGTCTGTATACCTAAATTAAACTGCATGGTTATTAGCGGCACTAGGCCCACGTGGATGTTTCCATGTGCGTAATGAAATGCCATAGTTAATGCAACTGTCACCCGTGCTCTGGCCCTCAGGATGTTAGGGACCCTATCAACCTCTGTTTGTTACATTTGTAAATGAGGATTGGTATCTGTGAATGCAAAGACTAATATTTTGAGGATATATTCTCTGAATTATCTGTCCCTGTTAGCCCCTGTAGATTTCAAATGAACTGTTAAATAGGACACCATAGGCTACATAACTTTCATGCTGTGACTCCACTTATTTTTTTTAACAAATTCTAGTGTAGACTTTGAGCCAGCCGGCTACCAACACTAACTCCCACCAGGTGATTTTTATATAATTTCTGATACTTTTCTATGCATTGTTCCTGTTTTGGTTGTACTGTTTTTCATATGCATTTATGTGCGACTATGTCTTTACCAATGTGCTACATGCTGTCTTACTTAGCCTACAGAATTTAACCTGTAGGATACATTTATATAACTAAAGATAAGCTCTGTTTTGATACCGTTAGCTTGTAGTATTACTTAGCGAATGTACAATGTCTAACTGTTGAAGTGTTAACTGTTGTCCTAATTATCTTACTCTGTCTATGCGGGCTTCTTGCTACTCACTACCACTGTTGTCTGTCTCTCTCCCTCAAGTACCCTGATCTTCACTGTGCTGTTCCAGCCTATAATTCTTCTGAGAATCTACCTACCAGCTGACAAAAGGACCCATGGTTTCGTCTTGTTGCCTCTACTCCCTGCACTCTCTGTTAAGGAATTAAGAAAGTATGTTTCCATGGCCTACCTGTAAAGCATAGTACTGATCACTGTAGCTTTAGGGGTTCTAAAGTAAGCTCTGAGGACAGTCAGCCAGCAGCCTCCCTCCCCCCAAACTAGCTACCTTGTTGACCTTACTACTACATCACCTATTAGTATCCCTCTTACTACCTTCCCCCTTTTTGTAATCTGCCATAGCCTACCTTCCTTTTGTAGCTGCTTGTACTTCTAGCTTTGCCCTGTAGGTGGCACCCCTAGCCCATCCAAGATTTATTCTGCTTTTCCTTTGTTCCTCTGCTTTATCTATTTTAAACTTCTTTGACCTTAAACGACTCCGAAATTACAATATACCCTCTATTTTAACTCACTATACTCTCCTGTGTCTCTAACAGACCTCTAACTTTTCTCTGCTCCTTCTCTCCTTAGACATACTTGACTTGCCTTCTAGACTGAGCTCTACTGATTGTTTCTCCTCCAGCTGCTCCATTGTCTGTTTCTACCCACTCCATTCGCCCTATGGGGCTCACTTCGCTCCCCTACCCCCAATTCTCACCCACCCCCACTGGTCCTACACTTATACTTCACTGCCACTCCCCCTTCCTATTTCCACCTATCACATACCACTACATCACCAAGCCACTCCCATAACTCTCTCACCTGATTAGTACTACTAATCTGTCTTTCTTACCACTCCCTCTGTCTTCTAACCTTAACTACACTACTCTACCTCCTATCTAACCCTGTTAACTACTTACCAACTTAACTTATAACCTGCTCAACATCTTCAAACACTTTGTCTCCTTACTACAATACATACTAACACTAACTATTCCCTACTTAAATCCTCTTACCATGGCTTCTACAAATAAAACTAATTTAACCAAATTACTACTCTTAACTACCACACTAGCAATTCTTACCATACCATACTCACTTACCTCCTATGAATATCTTTCTCTATCTGAACAAAACCATCATAGCCAACAAACTTTACCATCCTCATTCACCTTCTCCCTTAACCATAGTAACATAACCTATGTTTCTAATTACTCTTTACCTAAATTCCACAAAACAACTCACATTATTCACTTCTCTACCAAGAAGACTCTTAATAGCCTTCATAAACTCTTAAAATCTCTACAATACCCCCAGCAACACCCCCTCCTAGATGATGACATTCATCCAAACCCTGGCCCCTATACTGACGCCATAACTAACCCTACCAATGTAACAGTACCTATAACTTCTACAATTATTAAACCAACTAACTCCCTTCTGATAGCTCACCTTAACATAAGAAGTATAAACAATACAATTTCCCACCTGCATGCACTCCTTGTTGTACACTCATTTGACATTCTGTGTCTTACAGAAACTTGGCTAAAACCATCTACTCCCGACCAAGAAATTAGCCCTCTTGGCTATAGCATCCTCAGAAATGACCGTAAAATGAAAAAAGGTGGGGGTATAGCCATTCTTTACAAATCGAACCTACAAATTTCCCTCATTAATGTGCTCTCATCAATAGATACCAAATCTGAAACCCTAACTATCAAACTCCAAATCAATAACTCTAAATCAGTCTATATAATTTGCATATATCTACCTCCAGGTAACAATACAAATTCTCTAGAAAACTTGCTTAGTCATTTCTCTACCCGTCTACCCCAGGAGACCATTGTACTTGGTGACGTTAATATAGACTGGTCTTCTTGTAGTTCTTTCAACCCCACCAACCATATAAACCTCTTTGGATTCTCTCAACTAATTACAACTCCTACAAGAATCCATAAACCCACTAACAAGGAAAGTACTCTGGATTGGATCCTTATTAACAGCCACCCTGAATCTTATACTCCAGGAACCCTCCCAGATGGTATCAGTGACCACACACTTACCTACATTATTAAACAAAAAACCCACATTCCCTCCACACATAATCTCAAAACCTCCCGGTCAAAAAAAAAGTTTTAACCCAGACAGCTTCTTAACTGAATTGCAAGCTTGTGACTGGTCACCACTAACCTATCTAGAACTAGACGAAGCAGTTACCTACTTCAACACTAAATTTCTTAATATCCTAGACTCCCATGCCCCTTATCGCTCAACTAGAATAAAAACCAAATGTGCCCCCTAGCTCACAAAACACACCAGGAAAAAAATTACACTTCAGAAATAAAATCTGGGCTAATTGGAGATCTATCAAATGTCCAACAACCCACCTCCAATTTAAACAACTAAGAAATTCCACCAAAAAAGATATTCTTAGAGACAAAAAAGATTACTACCTCGGCCTCCAACAAACCAATCAACAAACCCCACAAAAATTCTGGAGTGGGATAAACAAACTTCTTCAACCAGGCCACATCACCACTCCAAACCCAACCGGTTTCAATAGTAACAACTCCAACCTGATCCCTGATACCTTTAATAACTACTTTACAGAAGCCATTCAAACCCTGGCCAATTCTTTACCTCCTCTCATTGCTTCCCAACCAAATATCTGCAATACTTCTTTACCTACCTTTCAAATACAACCGATATCTACATCTTTCATCTGTAAGCTACTTCAAAAATTGAAGCCTTGCACCCCTTCTGCTGACCAACTCCCATCTGAATACCTAAAAATAGCCGCTAAAGCCGTAGACTATCCCATCTCTATCCTTATTAACAGATCTATCTCTGAGGGCAAAATCCCTGCTCTATGGAAGATATCCCATATCATCCTTCTACATAAAGGTGGACAATCTACTGAGCTTTCTAACTATCGCCCTATTGCCCTACTGTCCCCATTAGCTAAGATAATGGAAAAATGTATTCACAAACAGCTACTCAACCACTTATTACAAAATAACCTACTAGCAAACTGCCAACATGGTTTTAGGCCGTTCCACAGTACATCAACTGCCCTTCTATCCTTTACTGACTCCATAAATAAAAATCGTAACAATAACTCGTATTCCTCTGCATTATTTATTGACATGTCAAAAGCCTTTGACATGGTTAACCACAGCCTACTGCTAGACAAACTAAAGGCTCACGCTCTAGATCCTCAAGCCATACAATGGTTTAGATCTTATCTGGAAAATAGACAGCAAGCAGTACTTTGGCATAACATCCTGTCTTCACTACTACCAGTAAAAATAGGAGTACCCCAGGGCTCTATCTTAGGTCCCCTACTCTTCTCCTTATTTATTAACAACTTACATACCCCAACCTACCTGTATTCAGTATGCAGATGACTCTACCTTAATCTGTACATCCAATAGTATAACCTCTTTCCACTCTCTCACCCAAACTGTTTTTAAGAAGGTTGAAGACTGGTTTATGCAACACTGCCTCCTCCTAAATCCCAAAAAAACAAAACTACTACTCTCTACTCCTACTCATAAATCACCTGCTCCTTCCTTCTCTATAACCTCTAACAATGGTACCAACATTATCCCAGAGACTGCAACCCGCCTACTAGGTGTAACTATTGATAATCAACTCAACTATGACGTACACATTAACTCAACTATTAAGTCTGTCAACAAAAAACTTGGCACCCTCTATAGAATAAAACCCTTTCTTACCCCTCCTGCAAGAAAAACAATTGCCCAGACTCACCTCATTTCCACCCTTTTCTATGCCCCTGTTATATACACCAACCTATCCAAAAACCTCTCTAAACTCTCTACCTGTTATAATAGCATAACTAGATTCATCACAAGCTCCCCCTTTAAAACTCACCACTGCCTTAACCTCAAACAGCTTGGCTGGCTAGAACTTCATAACCACATACTCTATCAACAACTACTTATTACTCAAAAGATCCTATACCACCCTAATAATACCCCTATCCTCACTAACCTTATTACACCTTATACGAATCTACCTACACTACGCTCTGCTAACAAACTTCTAGTCTCCTCTAATAAAGCTAACAACAAAGCTGGGGATTCACTCTTTTCAAACACTGCAGGAAAATTCTGGAATCCGCTTCCTGCTGACTTAACTTCCCTTGCTTCTACTTCTCTTTTTATAAAACATCTTAAAGAACATCTCAAAGCTCATTGGCTCTGTCCATGCACTAACCCAGATTGACATCTTTTCTCACTTCTATCCATAACCCTATACGCTACTCCTATAACCTTTACCTCCAAATTGACTTACTACTACTGACTCTTACTCAGGAATTTTAGAATAATATATATATTCTTTTCCCTTTTCTAAGACTTGCTTATACCTTCTACTGTGAGTTGTAGAATTGTTTAGTTTAATTTCCACTAAAAGTGTTTAGTTTTACAAATTTATTTTATAACTGTTCTCTATCAGAGTGCTAACTCTGTATTGTACTTTTCATAGTTATATGCATTGTTAAATTTCCCATTTTTTTTGCTTGGAGCTTTTCTCCCCGGGCCTCTACTGAAAATGGACATATATCCAGCTAGAATAGCCCGGTCAACAAATGTAAAATAAAATAAATAAATAAATAAAAGAATATGAATGGATCATTAGACTGCAGGCAGATGTTATACCAGGTTTGAATAGTACTGTCAGTATAAAACCCATATTAATTAAAAGGCAGAGAGAGAATATATAAGAATGCAATTTTTATATTCCAGATTTTAGCAAATTGAATATGGTTATATGATTTTATAATTGTGTATATTTGTTGTATAAAAATATGTACACATGGAGAATGTATGTATGTGTGTGTGTGTGAGTATATATATATGTATTAATGAAATAAATGTATTTGTTTTAATTGTTTTTAAAAAAATGATAGTTATTTTTTAATGAAATAATTTAAATATTTAATTGTTAGTTAATGATGTTAGGCTGGCTGAATCATGTGATTTTATTGGAATCCCTATTTAATTGCTTAGGTACTACAGAGTCCCTGACTTTCTCAAATTCCTCAAACTACACCTCTGCTACTTTTGCTATTAGAGCACTAAATTGTCAGTTCCACATGCTAAAATATCAGCAGCATATCATGGGACGCTTCAAACAAAAAATATCTTCCTTTCCTGCTTGTGCAGAAAATAAAGAATTACAACAGCTTATGCCATTCTGCAAGCCAAGTTAATAAGCACACCTTGCAATGTGGCTTTGATACCCTAGAAGCATCTTGCAGGGCAGCAGTCACTGGTTCTGTCCTTAGAAGGCATGCTTGGCTTAAGGAACAGACCTTGCCGGACCGTGTCAAATCAAAATTATTGGACGCACCATTGAATAAAAACAATTTGTTTGGCACCAAGGCAGAAGAGGTCTTATGAAAGATGGAAGAAAAAGCTAAATCTATGCAGACAGTTAGATTTTTTACAAGTCCAGCCTCCGAGGTTCAGTAGACATTGCCCCTCCAAGCACTGGTCCTTTCCGGCTCCCTCCAGGCCAGCTCAGTCCAGACTTAGGGGAAGCAGGCCCCCCAGACAGCAGCCCCAGGGAATGCAGAGATCTAAGTAGTGGAGTTGCGCCTCTTCAAAAACAGGGAGTGCTAAGCCACCCCCTTATGGTAAGAACTCACAGTGACTTTACACCTCCACCCCTTACCTCTGCCAACCTGCTTGTGCCCCTAGGAGGAAAACTGTCCTTTCATGCAGACAAATGGGCCGCTATTACCAATGACCGATGGGTCCTCAACATATAGTGTCCCAGGGATACAAATTTTATTTCTACACACTTCCAACCCCAAAAGGGTTCCCAGATCTTTCTCCATACTAGTGGGCAGAGGCCAAAAAGCAAGTCCTTTCCCTGCTTCCCATGAGGGCAATACAGCATATACCTGCAGACCAGATAGGCTAAGGTTTATGCCAGACTCTTTCTGGTACCCAGAAAAGAGGGCATCTGGCACCCAATCCTCGATCTATCCATTCTAAACACCTTTCTGGTGATACCAAAATTCAAAATGCTCACCCTCCAACAGCTTCTTCCTATGCTTTCCAAGGATGCTTGGTTAGCCACCCTAGACCTAAAAGAGGCCTACCTACACATTCCAATCAGGGAATCATGCAGGAAATGTCTACGTTTCAGGGCAGAATTTATGCGCTTTCAGTTCTCTGCGCTTCCCTTTGGATTATCCACTGCTCCCAGAGTTTTCACAAAATGTTTGGCTCCAGACATTGCTTTTTGCAGACAAAGAAATATTCAAATTTACCCCTACTCAGACTGCCTGATTCAGGCAGGCAGGAAAAGCTATTACAGCACCTGACCTTTGTAAAGGACCTACTGACCTCCCTGGAGTATACGGTCAATGAAAAGAAATCAAAACTATTACCCACACAAAAAATTGTATTCCTGGGAGCAAGCCTGGACACAGCATCCCAGATGGCATTCCTTACTCCAGAAAAACAAGCCTACCTGACAGACTACTTCTTTCAGCTAGCCACCAGAACCCAGTTGTCCGCAAGGAAAATCCTGCAAGCTCTAGGGTTCATGGCCTCCTGCATTCTACTCATTCCATATGCCAGCTGCATATGAGGAAACTACAATGGTACCTAAACAGCCTTTGGTGTCAAGATTCTCAAGACCTGGAAACTATCATTCCAATGATACCTTGTCTAAGGAAAGATTTTCTTTGGTGTCAGCAGCATGCAACCACAATGAGGGACTTCTCTTCTTACAACCCCACGCCACCCAGACCCTCACCACAGACTCATCAGACTATGCCTGGGGTGCATGCCTGGACAGCAGGTGCATTCAGAGCCATTGGAGCCAAAATCAAATACATCAGCACATCAACCAAAAAGAGATGGTAGCTGTTCAGCACGCCCTGACAGCTTTCAGACCCCCTACTGTCCCTGGGGCCTCTACTGATCAAAACAGACAACACCACAGTCATGTGGTATATCAACAAACAGGGAGGGACTCACTCTTATCCTCTCTGCAGGCCTGCCATGACCCTTTGGCACACAGCCTCGGCCATGCAACTACACCTGCTAGCACAATTCCTGCCAGGCTCCCTAAACTCTCTGGCAGACAACTTAAGCAGCAACCTGCTAGCCCTACATGAGTGGCAGCTAGACCACAGAACCATCACCCTTGTGACCCAGAAATGGGGCACCCCCAAGGTGGATCTCTTTGCCTCCCACTCCAGTCATCAGCTCAGCAAATTCTGCACCAGGGAACCTCACAGCAAGACCTGGAAAGTGGATGCTGTATCCTTCCAGTGGGTAAACCTCTCGATCTATGCATTTCCTCCTGTACCACTCATTTCAGGGGTATTGCTCAAAATAAGGGAGGAAAAATCGAGGGCAATCCTGATTGCCCCAGACTGGCCACTCCAGCACTGGTACCCACTGCTGTGTAGCCTGTCACCATGGCACCTACCTCAGATCCCAACACTCCTAACCCAGAAGAATGAAGAATTCATGCATCCCCAATTGCAGACCCTCAACCTAGCAGCCTGGCTTATTCCCTGACCTCTCCTTAAGCTGCCAGCCTAAGCAAACAACTCCTAGAAGTTATATGCAAGGCTGTACGCCCCAGCACTAGAAAATCCTATGCTGACAAGTGGAAAAGGTTTTGCACCTGGATCTAGGCTAAGGGAACCGAAACAGCACAGCCCTCCCTACCTCTCATCTTGTATTACCTAGCAGACCTACTGCACAGAAGTCTGTCTTTCTCTTCTATTAAAATTCATGCCTCTGCCTTCTCTGCTCATTTCAGCACAGAGACACCTCTCTTCTCACACCCTCACATCAAACAGTTCCTAAGAGAGGCTAACAGCTTAAGGCCACCCAGAAGAGCTCCTGCCGCAGCTTGGGACCTTAACTTTGTGTTGGAAAAGCTCACCCTACCCCCTCCTTTGACCCTGCAGCTTCAACAGAGTTAAAATTCCTCTCTTGGAAAACAGCCTTGCTTCTGGCCATCACTTCCGCTAGAAGAGTTTCAGTGCTACAAGCACTCATGGCTGTAGAGCCTTTCATCATTTTCCATGCTGACAGGGTCTCCTTCGGGACTAACCCATCCTTCATGCTTAAAGTGGTGTTCAGTGTGGCTCTCAACCAATCCTTTCATTTGCCCACCTTTTTCCCTAACCCACAAAACAAGGGGGAAATGATTCTGCACACTCTGCATGTTCACAGACAGCTCAGATTCTATCTGGATAGAACTAAATCTTTTAGAAAAACGTACCAATTGCTAGTCAGCTTCGCAGCAGGAGCAGAGGGCAAGGCCATATCCAAACCATCTCCAAATGGATAGCACACTGCATCAATTTCTGCTACAAACAGCACTGGAAACCTCCCCCAAAGAGGGTCAGGACACATTCCACCAGGGCAACCTCTACCTCTGCAGTTTTTCTCAGAGGGGTCCCTACCAGGGACATCCTGGAGACTGCAACATGGACTTCTGTTCATACCTTCACCAATCATTACCACCTGCCTATCTTCTCCAAATCCGAAGCAGGCTTTGCCACCGCAGTCTTGCTGGGCATCCTAGCCAGCCCCCAGTCATCTTGACTGCCTCCACCCTTTTCTTCAGATTTGGGAATCAACCCAGATGTGATGACTGCAACAGTGAAACACGAAGAACATAGTACACTTACCGTAAATGTTCGAGTGTATTCACTGTTGCAGTCCTGGTTTCTCCCCTTCCATCCCCCTTGTCTCTCTCTCTATCTCTTCCTCTCTACTTACAGGGAATTTTTAGTATTTATTTTCTACTGGTTGTGTTTTTCCACCATAACCTAGCTCCATGTTTGGGGGCTCCTGACAGTTGGGGCAAGAAAAACTGATGTAATGGCTTCGACTGCTTGATCTTATACCACTGACAACCTGATGTCAGTCCTGGAGCGACAGCAACTGACGCAGAAATACTAAGCCCCTGGTGTTCGGGCCGACTGAGGTATACCCTGGCAGGTTAACCCAAATGTGATGACTGCAACAGTGAATACACTCGAACATCTACATTTATAGTAAGTGTACACAACTATACTTTAACTATTGGCCTCCAGGTCTGCTCTATGCATTTCCACCTTTCCCTCTAATTCCAAAGGTACTTCAGAAAGCAAAGTTGCTGGGTTGCAAACTCATCCTCATTGCTCCTCCTTACTGGCCTCATAAGATATGGTTCCTGTTTCTACACCATCATCTTCAACTGGAGCCTTGGATACTGGACCCAGTTCCGGACCTCCTGATGCATCAGTCGGGCGGGCTTTATCCTTCCCTCCGAACTCTCAAGCTGACTGCTTGGTGTCTCCACTTCCTGTCTTAGCCAGGCTCCCAAACATTTCCCAGCTGTACAACACATCCTAGTGTCTTTTCACAAGCCTACTACCAGGAGGATTTACACTAGCAAATGGAAGAGGTTCTCCTATTGGGCAAAGATTAAAGATATTGATCCCTTCACTGCTCCTGTTCACAAGATTCTTGACTTTCTGGCCAAAACCTTTGAAAGAGGGGCAGCCGCAGCTATTAGGGTCCTGCTAGCCGCCATCTCCAATTTTCATGTAGGAGACTTGGGATGTCCTTCATGGATGCATCTGCAGTCATAACAAGTGGGTTGTCCTGTCGTCAGGCAGCCCTGCAGTCGGCCGGATTCCAAAGTCCGGGTCCGGCTTCGGCTGATGTCGCACTCCACCCGACGTCATCTCTGTTGGTCTTCGGGTATAAAAGCATCAGCCGACGCCATTTTCCTCAGTCTTTCTTGCCGCGCGGCGCCCGAAGCAGAAGCTGTTCGCAAGTGCCGGTCGGTCGGATCCAGAGATTACTTCTACCGAATACTACTTCGAAGACTTCTAAAGCTAAGTACCCCGTTGGGGACTCTTTCTTGCCCCAGCCGATGTCAGAAAAAGTTAACAATTGTTTAACCTGTGGGAAACAAATACCTCATAAAGATTTCCACTCTTACTGTCTGCCTTGTTTAGGCCCAGCCCACTACGTAGCAGCCTGTTCGGCCTGTGCCTCTTTCAACCGACGCTTAGGCGTCGGTCGGAGTTTGCAGAACAGTTTTTCGGTCGATTTTGCGTACATTATGCCGCCGGATCCTCCGACTACCCAATCTACCAAAAGCGAAGATAAAGACCGACACTCGCGGTCCGGTTTCGGCCGAAACCACGGTAAAGCAAACGCGAGTGTCTCGGTTTCGGCGAAACCGAGAAAACTGATCAAAGTACAGCTGAACCTATTCTTACAACTGAGGCCCCTGCTACAACTCTTGAATCGACCTCAGAAATTGTACCCACTACGGTGGTTGACTTATCAGACACCATCCCCTTGGATGTCTCTACCCCAGCACGTGGTGCTGCTAGGCCTCCAGCAGCCATGTCCATTAAGGCCTTCGCCAGGGCTAAAGCAGCCAAGACTACTAAATCAGTGCCTGTTAAACCCCCCCACATCCAGGCCCTCTTCTAGTTCTCAAATGCTTTCTTTGGCAGAAGATTTAATTTCTTTAATTAGAGGATCTCAATCTCACCCAGACAGGGCCTCTCAGCCCCCAGAGAAGAGACCTAGGGCAGAGCGACCTGAGCCAGTGTCTTCTGATGATTCTGCTGATGAATCAGACATAACTGACCAGCCAGAGGCTCCCTTCTCCAATTTTGAAGATTCTGATGCTGAAGAATCCATTCCAGCTGCTTCCCCACCAGAAGAATTCTCCTTTGGGGAAACCTTGCATGCCATGCGAGAACAGTTCCAATGGCAGCAACAGGATTTTTCAGACTCCAGAAAAGACTTAGGACCTTTCTGCACCTCCCACAGCACAGGCCCTTGGCTATACCTCCTGTTCTCTCTGTGGTGGATGATGCTTTCAATGATGTTTGCTCCGCTCCAGACTCTTTACCCCAGCCCCTGCCAAACCAGACAGATTTTACAGGGTGCCAGATACTCATCACCACCTTTACAAGGCCCCTCTTGCAGACCCAGAAACTATATCCCAGGGTCCCAAGGCAGTAGCAGCGACCACAGCTAAAACCCTATTCCTTCTGAAAGGGAAGCAAGGTCATTAGACAGATGGGGTAAAAGGTCTACACTTCAGCTACTCTCTCAGCTAGAGCTTTAAACTGTCAGTTTCACATGATACAATACCAAGAATTTATGCTTGATCAGTTAACTAAAAACTAACCACTGATGAATCTCTTGATAAGAAATATGTATTAGAGATGGTAAATAACATACAACAAGTTAGCAACCATTCCTTAAAATGTGGCTATGATGCACTGGAGGCTTCATTTAGATCAGCCATGACAGGCACAGTGATAAGAAGGCATGCATGGCTAAAGGAACAAGCTTTACGGATCATGTTAAAGCTAAGTTGCTAGATGCTCCTATGGACAAGACAAGTTTGTTTGGTACACCTGCCCAGCAGGTTATGAAGAAAATGGAAGAAAAGGCAAAATCTGTCCAAACTGTCAAAGATTTCTTGCAGGTTCAACCCCAAGGTTTAGCAGGAACTGGCCTGCCAAAATTGGTCCTTTCCTGACTCCACAAAATTTCAAAGGGGCAGGAATAGACGTTCCAGAGGCAGAAACCAATCCAGAGGAGGGGCCTACAGAGGACGACAGTGGCAAGGTAACAACAGAGGCACAGACACAGCCACTGCCACTACATCAGCACAACCACAGTGACTTAATCCTAACTCCGCCTACCAGGGAACAAATAGCAGCTCCTCTAGGCGGAAAGTTAACCTTATTTTCAAAGAACTGGCACTACATAACAAAAGACAAGTGGATTTTACAAACCATAGATCAAGGTTACCGGTTTCACTTCCACACTCTACCAGTCAAAGAGGAATGCCAAATCTACCTCCAAATCAAAAACAGAGGCTCTACGCCAGATAATGGAGTTAGCAAACATGAGAGCTGTGGAAAGAGTGCCAACAGCAGAACAAGGAAAGGGGTTCTATTCCAGACTATTCCTAGTTCCAAGAAAGGAAAAAGTTGGAGACCAATTCTCGACCTGTCCACCTTAAATACATACATCATTGTCCCAAAATTCAAAATGCTGACCCTACAGCAACTTCTTCCCATGCTGGGCAAGGAGTCTTGGCTGGTAACTCTAGATCTCAAGGAGGCATACCTGCACATCCCCATTCGACCAATCTGCAGAAGATACCTCAGATTTCTTGCAGGATCAGAGCACTATCAATTCTCAGCATTGCCCTTTGGCTTATCTACTGCCCAGAGTATTCACAAAATGCCTGGCATCAGTAATCGCCCATTGCAGACTACAGGGAATTCAAATTTACCCATACCTGGACGACTGCCTACTACAAGGGGACAACAAAAGCAAGCTGACAACAGATTTACAAAGGGTCATTTACTTGCTACAAGGACTGGGATACACAGTCAATTTACAAAAGTCAAGGCTGATACCATCCCAAACAAGGACATTCTTGGGCGCGGTATTGGACACAGTACAACAAATGGCATTCCTGACTACAGAAAAACAAAAAGAACTTCCTCTTTACTTCTTGGCACTAACAAAACTGAACAAGTTAACAGCAAGAAAAGTTCTGCAGGCCTTGGGCTTCATGGCATCATGCATAATCTTGGTCCCATTTGCCAGACTACATATGAGGAAACTACAGTGGTACCTAAAGAATTTATGGTCCCAACACAGACACAGTCTAGAAACAGAAATCCCACTAATTCCATGCTTAAAACAGGAGTTCCTATGGTGGGCTCAGGCATGCCAGTCAAACCCAGGCCTACCCTTTCGCAGATGTCAACCAAGCCAGACCATCACAACAGACGCTTCAGACCTAGGATGGGGCCCACATGCTGGACAAATGCGTGCAAGGATTGTGGACACAGGATCAACTTCACCTACACATCAATCTAAAAGAAATGCTGGCAGTAAAACTGGCAATCCAAAAGTTCAAACCATTCCTCAAAGAGGGCCAGTTGATAAGGACAGACAACACCACAGTCATGTGGTACATCAACAAACAGGGAGGCACTCATTCATACCCCTATGCAGAATGACCTTGGAGCTGTGGACCCTGGCACTCAGCTACAACATTCAGTTACAGGCAATATTTGTACCGGGGAAAGACAATACTCTAGCAGACATATTAAGCAGAACCACTTCGGATGCCCACGAATGGAAGCTGCACCCGGACATCTTCAAGACCATCTCAAAGAAATGGGGAATGCCACAGATAGACCTATTCGCATCACCTCTCAATCACCAGCTCAAAAATTCTGCACAAGGACATTCCACCCACTAGCATGGAAAGTGGACTCACTCTCCTTCAACTGGAAAGGCCTAACAGCATATGCATTCCCACCTCTTCCTTTGATACACAAGGTACTACTAAAAATCAAGGAAGAACGTCCAAGGATAATCCTGATAGCTCCAAACTGGCCAAGACAACACTGGTACCCACTACTGAAGAGCATGTCTCGAACAATATGTGGCCAATACCCTGATGCCTTTGATGTTAACTCAGAACAACTACAGCATCATACATCCAAACCTAAAACGCTGCAACTGACTGCATGGAACATCACATAGCAGCAGCTAATCCAGAACTTTCCCAAAGAGTTAAAGACATTATTCTTGAAGCACGCAGACCTTCAACAAGAAGGAACTATGCTGGAAAATGGAAAAGGTTTGTCATTTGGAGTACGGAAAGAGGAAAAGATGTGTCAAACATAGATATGCCTAACATTCTGGAGTATCTGGCGAACTTCTTAATTCAGGCCTGTCCTACTCCTCCATCAAGATACATGCATCAGCTATTTCAGCAGAATACAGCTTTGATCCACCTGTTTTTCGCACCCTTTGCTCAGGCAGTTCCTCAGAGGAATCAAGAATGTAAAACCTCCAAGGAAACCACCATTACCAGCTTGGGATTTAAACTTTGTGCTAGAAAAGTTGACACTATCACCCTTTGAACCAGCAGCAACAGCAGACCTACAACACCTGTCATGGAAAACTGCTTTCCTACTGGCAATTACTTCAGCAAGGAGGGTTTCAGAACTACAGGCCTTAATGGCAGTGCAACCCTTCCTAATCTTCCACCAAGATAGTGTCCATGAGGACTAATCCTACATTTATGCCCAAGGTGGTATCCAGAGTATCTTTAAACCAGGCAATCCACCTACCTACCTTCTTTCCCAACCCACAAAACAGAGGGGAAAGAATACTGCATACCTTGGATGTACATAGACAGCTACGCTACTACTTGGACAGAACAAAAAATAGCAGAAAGACTGACCAACGTTTTGTAGCCTATGCAACAGGAAGGGAAGGAAAAGCTATTTCCAAACAGACAATCTCCAAATGGATAGGAAATTGCATACGATACTGTTACTCCTTCCATGGAAAACCAATTCCACAGAACATAAGACCTCATTCTACAAGGGCAACAGCCACTACCACAGCCTTCTTACGAGGAGTGGCAACCAAAGACATTATTGAGGCGGCTACTTGGACCTCCGTGCATACATTTGCCAAGCATTATAATTTGCCTTTATATTCCAGATCCCGAGCAGGATTTGCCACTGCTGTACTGCAAGGGATCCTAAACACACCATAATCTACTTTTATCCTCCTCCCCTAGTTGGCTATGGTATTCTACCCACTTGTTATGACTGCAGATGCATCCATGAAGGACATAGTACAGTTTTGTACCTACCATAAATGTAGATGTCCGAACTGGATAGCATCTGCAGTCAGGATTACCCTCCCGCCTTCCCCTCTGTGGTACTCCTAGGGTGTTTACCCTCCTAATAGCTAGCTGTTGGGGGGGGGTCTTTTATGGTGTATTTGTTTGTATATATGTACATATATGCTTATTTTTTGTGTTTACCTCTATCTATTTGGAAACATTGGCATCTATCCAAATTTTAGCCTGCAAGAGGGCTACTGGCATCTGGGGCAAGAAACACTGAGGAAAATGGCGTCAGCTGATGCTTTTATACCTGAAGACCAACAGAGATGACGTCTGGTGGAGTGCGACATCAGCCGAAGCCGGACCCGGACTTTGGAATCCGGCCGACTGCAGGGCTGCCTGACGACAGGACAACCCACTTGTTATGACTGCAGATGCTATCCAGTTCGGACATCTACATTTATGGTAGGTACAAAACTGTACTTTCTAACATCATGTCCCATAAGTTGTGCAGAGCATTCTTGCAAGGTACAACTCTTTTACGGCCCCTGGTAAGAGAACCCCATCCCCACCCTGGGACCTAAACTCGGTTTGGTTTTAGCTTCTATGGTTCTTCCACCTTTTGAACCAGCAGCATTTTGTCCCCTGAAATTTCTATCTTGGAAAACCCTTTTCTTGGTTACTATCCACCTCAGCTAGATGGGTTTACGAATGACATGCTTTGTCTATTCTCCCGCCGTATCTCATTTTTCACAAAGATAGTCTCTCTCTTAGGACCAATGCGTCTTTCTTGCCAAAGGTATGTTCAGAGTATAATTTAAATCAGTCCGTTGAGCTTCCTATGTTCTTTCCCAATTACGTAAACAAGGCAGAGTATAGACTCCACCCACTTGGATGTTCATAGACAATTACGTTTTTATTTACACAGGACCAAAGACCTTAGAAAATCAGACCAATTCTTTGTATCCTTTGCTGACTATAAACAAGGTTCTCCAGTTTCAAAAGTGACCTTATCAAAATGGCTGTCAGACACCATCAGTTTTTCTTATGATTTGCATAAAAAGACACTTCCAGGAGGGCAGAGGACATTCAACCAGTGCCTTAGCCACGTCTGTTGCCTTCCAAGCTAAATTGCCTTTAGATTCAATCTGTGCAGCAGCAACATGGGAAAATCTTCATACCTTTATCACTCATTACAAAGTGGATGTGGTCTCCCGGAATAGGGTATTCTTTGTTTCCACAGTCCTGAAAAGTTTGTTTCAGTGAGCCACCCAAGAACTAGGTGCTGGGGATGCAGTCCTAACCAACAAGAACAAAGGCGAGGTGGGACAACTTAACATAAAGAAGTTATGTACCTACCATAACGTTCCATGTTTGTTGTCCTTCATCTTGCCTTCCTTTTTGCATCCCCCCCGTCCTTCCCCCTTCTGGAGGTTCGAGAGGAGTTCCTTTATTGATTACTCTGGCTGAGTTTCCTGCTGACATACCAGGTTAGTTAACCACCCATTGTTTTTTTCCCCATTCCTTCCTATCTTAAATGCATAAGAGCTTAGTAAAATTAGTTTTTTTACTATATGTCTAGTGTGGGCTATTACAAACAAGATCTGGGTAGCTATCACTAGGCATGTTGAAATAGGGGTTAGCCTCGAGCCAGTAAAAGCTCTCGAGCTATAGTAAATTGTCTGAGTCAGTGCTGAGGATCAGCTACGAACGCAACCAGCAAGAAAGAAGGCGAGATGAACAACAAACATAGAATGTTATGGTAGGTACATAACTTCTTTTTATACAGCATCTACCAATCCCCATGGGTGCTGGTTAACTGAGAGGTTTCTGTCTACTGGAAGTAGTAAATATAGTAAAAAAGATGAAACAAATTGACATTGAGACCTTTAGAAAAGGGTAGGCGCAAATTACATAGGAAAAATGGGAATTTTGGGAACATTACATATAAGGGAGGATTGGGGTTTAAAATGTGGCAGGACTTAAATGAGCTATGTAATGTTTGAGTGAGAAAGATTGGGTAGATCATAAGTGATATAAAATGCTTGCAACTAGGAATGTGTCTGTGTGGTCTGTTTACATTTATATAAATGTATGATTGCCTGTGTAGTAAGTGATGGTTTAGTAAAGATGTTTCTTGTTTAAAAAAGGCAGGAATTGAATAACATATGTAATGTTATTTGGGTTATATGATATGTAGCAGTACATGTAAAGTATGTTATCTTAATATAGTTGATTACTTCTATATGAATGTAAATTTGCCTATGTCACAAGTGATAATTCAGTAAAGGTGTTGGGGGGGGGGGATGTTTCCAACGTAGATGTTCACCGGAAGAAACTACTTGCAGTAAAGCTAGCTGTACCAGTACTTTACTGACTGAATGAAAATGTCCTGTCCCATAGCCTCTTCCACAAACAGACTGAAAGTGTATTAAATATTTGATTTATTTCTCTACAACTGTAACCCTTTTGTCCTTTATGCTGTTATAGGTGCATCCTGAACGTTAGTATTCCAAGGGATCTGTTGTTTGAACTGTAAAGTGCTGCTAAAAATATTCTTAACAGTGAATCTTTTCTCAGCAAATGGCCAGTGTGAAGGAATTTCTACACAAGTGTTAGTTTTAACATAGTTAAACTTGTATTTCATGCAGTTAAAACAAAATCTTCCAACAGATTCATATCTTGCAAGTGTAGTATCATGGAATACATACATATGGGCATTTTTAAAACCTATGAGGCTCAAAATAATATCCACCTTAGATGTGTTAAAGCTTAAATATAGATGTGAAGTTCAGTCTCGCTGTACATTCTTTACTGATGGGTTCGGAGCTGATCCCTCGGCTCCGATACAGACGTTTGCAAAGCTCAAGGTTTACCAGTAGCTCGAGACCAAGCCTCTTATCCCATGATGCACTGCTGGAATTACCTCAGATCTAGTTTGCCACGGCATGGATCTCAGTGGTTCCAGTTCGCTCGAGACAGTTTTCAACAAAAAAATGCTTTTTTCGCAAGTTATTCAATATTTTTTTCTTATTATTCATTATATTAGTCTTAGAGTAGTTTCTGTAGTTTTCTATAAGATCCCTTACCCTTTGTGTGCCTTTTGAATAGCTTAGTTGTAGTGACCTTGTGTTTGGCCTGGTTGTTTCCTTAATTATATAGATATGCATATTTAGTAGTGTTGGCCCTTCTTTCTCTGGGCCCATTGTTTAGTGTGTGTGTGCTTTCTATTCTAGTTTATCCCCTGTTTTTCTAGGCTTGTTAACTTGAACCTAGGCGTGGTTTTTGTGATACATAACTGACTGTGACTTTTAGGCTTTATTTAGGCTTGTATGGCTTGTTTGTAGTGTTAAGCCTAAAAGAATTTTCTTGGATATGTCAGAAGATAAGGACAAACACCCAAAGTCTGGGTTCAAGAAATGTCCAGACTGCGGGCAAAAGATGTCGGTCACTGATGGGCACGTTCAGTGCGTATATTGTTTAGGTGCTGTGCATTTGCAGGAGTCCTGTAGTATTTGCCACTCCTTTTCCTCGAGGGTATTATTGGGGAGGAAAAGGAAGCTTATTGATAGTGGCTTGCTGAAGCATCCTTATGCCGAAGCTTTGAGTGACCAGGATGGGGCCAGCAAGTCTTCAGGAGATTCCACGGTTTCTAGAGAATCAAAAAAGTCTAAAAAAAAAATGGAGGATTCCGGGACATCAGCTCCACAGCTCTCAGAGCCGAGTGTCTTTTCGTTTCAGAGCCGGCCCACAGTGCACTCCTCCAGGTCTTCTGTCAGCCTCTCGGATTTGGATATGGACCGATTGGTGCAGAAGCTCTTATGGGCACCAGGCTTTGCTGAATTGTCGGCTCAGACCCTAGTGTCGGAACCGAAGACCGCCACCCCGGATTTAACTGCTCCTCCTTCGAGCCGTACTGGACCTTCTGAGCCATAGGGGGCCGACCTTCTGATCGTGGAGCCTTTGGAGCAGAGACCTGCTCCAGTGTCATCGGTTCCATCTACTCTGACATCCTTGGTGCCGACCGGGGACTCTAGGAGCCAATACTCCCCTGTCAGGTCCGGGGGGGGATAGTCGCACCGACTTGTCAGTGCCGATTCTCCCTCTTGGTGCCTCGGCTCGGATGAGCTCGGCTCCTACCGCTGGCTCGGAGCAGGAAGGGCTGGCGGTTCCTTCAGGTCCGACGACTCCTCATCAGAGCCGTGATGCCTTCTCAGCCATGAGGAGAGCCTTGTCCCCAAAGACTTTCTTGACACAAGGTCTGGTTTCTTCTTCCCCCAAAGCGCCTGTGTCCACTTCTGCCTCCATCATCCAGACCAAGTGTAGAGACCCTGAGCCTCAGGTAGCCCCACAAGGCGCCCCTTGCTCTTCCGAGACGACCTTAGAGGCTCCCACTGAGGAGGTCCCCAGGAAGAGATTGTGCAAGAGGAAACACTTGGACTTCCCACAGGAGTCTTTGATATCTGACACTGACTTGGATGAGTCCGAAGGGCCCCCACAAATCCCCCTCTGAGGATATCTCCTTTGTGGAGATACTCGAGGTCCTTAGGCAGAGGGGTGGGTGATTGGCAGTCCAAAAGCCCTACTGAGGACGAGTCAGTTCTCCTGAAGGCTTTTGGGTCTCAACCTTTCACTTCTTGGGTGTGTCTGCCCTTCGATGAGCTCATGCAGCTGGTCTCTCTGAGGGCGTGGGAGTCACCGGAGTCCATGGAACCTGTCCCTCGGAGGCCTAATAAGTTCATTTCTGCCCTCGTAGATAAATCCTTTTTGTCCAAAGGAGTCCCTGTTGATGCCATGGTTGTGGTGCCGGCAGCCACCAAAAAGGAAATGTCTGAGGCTTCCTTGTCGATCCATCCTCCTAACAGAGAGTCCAGGATCATGGATCGATATGGGAAACGCATGTTTAGTTCAGCGACTTTTACACTCTGATCCCTGAACTATTTGACCCATTTCACCAGACAGCTAAGAGATCTCCTTAAGGAGTTGGGAGATGCTCTTCAGGGTACTGTAGCTGCAGGGGCTTTGCGACAAAGTTGCCGCCCAGCTTGCTACCCTAAACTCTATTGTGAACTCATCCATGCGTCTCATATCATATGCAGCCGATGGGACAAGTAGGGCAGCGGGTGCAGGAATTGCCTTAAGAAGACATTCCTGGATGTGCTTGTGTTCCTTTGCGGAGCCCTTTAAGTCTTCATTTGTCAACACCCCTTTTGATGGCTCATTTCTCTTTGGGCCTAAAGTGAAGGAAACTCTGACCAGGTGTGAACAGGAGTGAAAGACTAAGTCTGCTGTTGGAGTCTGTTTTTCCACCCCTACTTGGCCTTACCCCAAAGGCCAAAGGGGAGGAAAAATGTGGTTCCAAGGAGCCTTTCAGGACATGTGGTGAACCCCCCTCTAGGGGCAGGGGGGTGGTAATAATGGAAGACGCCACCCTCGCGGCAGAGGGGGTTTGCAACACCAGGGTGACAGAGATCACCTCTCTGGTCAACCCTATCAGCGCTCCTGAAAGGAGGCCCAACTGTCCTGCTCTGGAGGCAATCGGGGGTCACTTATCTTTGTACCCAGACACCTGGCAAGATATAGCAAATGACAGCTGGGTACAAAGTATTATTTCCAGAGGGTATTTCTTACTGTTCTCCACTCCACCCACACCCACAAGGAGAATCCCGGATGTTCCACCCAGTTACAGGGAACAAGCAACTATAGAGGTCCACAAGTTGCTAGAAAAAGTCATCCAGATAGTCCCAGCAGACCAAACAGGATCCGGAACTTACTCAAGATTCTTTTTGGTTCCAAAGAAAACAGGTGACTGGAGACCTATTTTGGACCTCAACAGACTCGCCCAATTTGTGAAAAAAGAGAAGTTTTGGATGATCACGCTACAGTCTATACTTCCCTTTTTAGGGAGAGATAATTGGATGTGCTCAGTAGTTCTCAAGGATGGGTACTACCACTTAAAAATGGCCAGGCCATCCAGGGATCGTCTGCATTTCTGGCTGGGAGCCAGTCATTATCAATTTCGAGCCCTGTCCTGTGGTCTCACTACAGCCCTCAGAGTGTTCAAATGCACGGCAGTGGTCACGGCTCACCTGAGGCGTCTAGGATTCCAGGTGTTTCCGTACCTAGACGATTGGCTCCTTACCTCCACCACCAGGCATCAACTGATTCAGGCAAGAGAATGCACTCTGACGCTCTGCAATCACTTAGGCATTACAGTCAACTCAGAAAAGTCTGCCTTATTGCCATCACAGCATATCATCTTTGTAGGGGTAGAGTTAGACACTTCAACCACCACTCTGACTACCAATCGAGAGAGTCTTCTTCGCCAGCATGTCAGCTCATTGGTGTCGAAGGACAGAGCACCAGTCGCAGAAGTTTTAAAAGTATTGGGTTTGATGGCAGCAGCGATAGCAAGGATGCATATGCGGATTCTTCAGTGGCTGCTGTTCAGTCAGTGGTCTTATCAGGAACTTCCAATGAATCACATGATTTTAATGATTAACTCTTGCAAGAGAGATCTCCAGTGGTGTTTGACGTCTCTTCATGTAACCATAGGACGCCCCCTTTGTACTACCTCCTCCAGTAGCCACTGTGACCCGGATGCTTCCCTGATAGGGTGGGGGGGGTTAGGGATAGACTGCCCAAGGCACATGGACTGATCGAGTCACATCTGCATATCGATGTTATGGAGATGAGAGCAGTACTTCTGGCATTGCAGTACATGCAGGACTCTCTTCCTCTAGGGACGATTGCAATTCAGACAGACAATATGTCAGTGGTCTGGTACTTGAACAAGCAAGGCAGAACCAAGTCTTACCCCCTTTGCTGAGAAGCCCTCAGAGTTTGGCAATGGGCTGTCTCCTCCCAATGCTTTCTGTTGGCAACGCCCATCCTGTGGAGATCCAACGTGATAGTAGATAAACTGAGCAGGGCAATCTTGTTGTCGCATGAGTGGTCCCTCAAACAAGAAATTGCGGACAGGATTTTCCACAAATGGGGACCAGCCTTGCTGCTATCTTTTTGCCAGTCACATCAACACGAAATGCAGAAGCTACTTTGCCCTGATTACCCCTCCGGGAGGATCCCCGAGAGATGCACTTGTACACGATTGGCCCTCTGATCTTTTCTATGCATTTCCTCCAATCCCGCTAATACCCAGACTTCTACAGAAAGCAAAGTCACTGGGAAGGACTATCATTCTTATAGCCCCTCATTGGCCTCGGCAGATTTGGTTCCCATTTCTTCATCATCTCTTGGAGGATCCATGGATTCTGGACCCAGTTCTGGACCTTCTGACACATCTGTTGGGGGACCTCCATCCTTCCTTGTAGTCACTGAAGCTAACAGCTTGGTTGCTCCAGTTCCCCTCATAGCCAGGCTTCATAACCTTTCTAATGGGACAAGGCAGATTCTCTTGTCTTCCCATAAGCCTTCCACCAGAAGATTGTCTTAGTAAGTGGAAGAGATCTTTCCATATGGGCCTCTAAGCAGAACATTGATCTTTATCAAGCCCCCTTGACGTCCATATTAGAATTCTTGACTATGATCTTTAATAAAGGAGCTGCAGCCAATACAGTTTGGGTCCAGTTGGCTGCTATATCTAACTTTCATCTCGGAGTTGACGGGCTAAACATTATGGCCCACAAGTTGTCCAAGGCTTTTCTCAAAGGAACCTTTCACATGAGGCCTCAAGTGAAAATGCCTTATTCTCCCTGGAATCTAAACTTTATGCTATCTCATATAATTCTTCCCCTGTTTGAACCAGCATCATCTTATGCTCTCAAATTTTTATCATGGAAAACCATATTTCTGGTGGCTATTATTTCTGCCCGCAGAGTGTCAGACCTTCAAGCCTTATCAGCCCTCCTTATTTGATTTTTCATGCTGATAGGGTATCTCTTAGGACAAACCCCTCCTTTTTGCCCAAAGTTTGTTCGGAATCTAATATCAACCAAGTCATTGAGTTACCAACAACTCTGACACACTGGAGGACACTCTTAATTGGATATCTAACAACTACCCTCAAGAAACTATTGTTCTAGGCTATGTCAATATTGACTGGAACCTATGTTATTCAGACTCCAACTCCACTCATACTAACATCCATGGATTCTCACAGACCATATCCTCCTCCACCAGAATAGGTAATTCTAACCAAAAAGAGAGTATCCTAGACTGGATACTCAATAACAGTCATCCCCATATGTATATGTCTGGGACTCTTCCCATTGACCTTAGTGATCACCTCATCACATACATAAGGAAAGACAAAACAGTCATCTCTTGATTGCCCATTCACAGGTCTGTCAGAAACCAGAAAAATTTTGAACCCACAAAATTCCAAACAGAACTCAAATCCTGTAACTGGTCAAATCTAAAATACCTTCCCCTAGACGAGGCAGTAACATATTTTAACGCCACATTTCTTACCATACTTGATTCTCATGCTCCAAAACGTTCAATCAAAATTAAAACACAAATAGCACCTTGGCTAACAAAAGACTCCAAATCTAAAATTACACTTAGAAACAAAGCATGGGCCAAATGGCGTACTACCAAGGCACCCCTAGATCGTATTAAATTCCAGCAACTAAGAAATGAGACTAAAAAAGCCATCACACTTGACAAAAAAATAAATTACTGCCATCTACAACAGAAACATCAAAACAACCCTCAAAAGTTTTGGGCGGGTATAAATGATCTTCTTCATCCAGGTAAATCCTCCACTTCTACCCCAGCAACATTGTGATAAAAGCCCAAAAGTAGTAGCAAATACCTTTAATAGTTTCTTTACCAAGGCTATTCAGTCCTTAGCCAGCCAACTATCTACTACCTGTTCCTCAATAACAGATTCTATACCCAAGACACTACTCTCCTTTAACCTCCAACCTGTCTCTACATCCTTTATCTGATCCTTACTGAAGAAGCTAAAGCCAACTACCCTTTCTGCAGATCTTCTCCCAGCCAAATATCTGCAAAAAGCTGCACATGTCATAGCATACCCCATCTCGATCCTAATTAATTGAACCATAACAGAGGCCACAATCCCCTCAATATGAAAAATATCCTACGTAATACAACTCCATAAAGGTAGCTCATCCACAGAACTATCAAACTATAGGTCAATAGCCATATTGTCACCACTTGCCAAAATCATGGAGAAGTGTGTGCACAAACAACTTCTATATTATCTCATCCAGAATAAACTACTGACCAACTCACAACATGGATTTAGACCCCACCACAGTACATCCACTGCTCTCTTCTCTTTTACCAATATAATTAACCATAACCGGAATAACAAAAAAATATCTTCAGCTCTCTTTCTGGACCTGTCCAAAGCCTTCGACATGGTTAACCACCAGCTACTTCTCCACACTCTGAAAACCTTGTAACGTAGACAACCAAGCTCTCCACTGGTTTCATGCCTACCTCTCTGGTAGGAAACAAGCAGTGCTGTGGCAGAATAAGCTCTCTTGCCTGTTAGCAAATACCATAGGAGTTCCTCAAGGCTCCATATTAGGACCTGTTCTCTTTTCTGTCTTTATTAATGACCTCCATACAGTCATCCCAGATGCCACCTGCATTCAATATGCAGATGACTCTAAACTAGTATGTTCCGATACCTCTCCAGTTAACCTATCTACAACCCAGCTCACTTTTACTACAGTGGAAAACTGGCTATCAGATTGTCACCTGATCTTAAACCAAAACAAAACCAAACTACTACTCTTCTACTCAACCCATAAATCCTCTCCTACATCTTTTACCATACAGTCTAACAATGGCACTGTCATCTCCCCATACTCCTATACAAAACTCTTAGAAGTTACCATTGACAATAAACTTAGATTTGACATGCATATTAACCAAACCATTAAATCCGTTAACAAGAAACTTGGGTCACTGTACAGGATAAAATCCTTCCTAACTCCAATGGCCAAAGCGGCCATTGCCCGCTCACATCTTCTCTCTACCCTTCCTTTCACTTCTCCTGTGCTTACTAACCTTAACAAATCTGACCTTAACAAACTTTCGTGTTTTTATAATCATATTGCCAGATTTGCAACTGGCATGCCCTGTAGAACACACCACTGCCTTTACCTAAAAAACCTTGGCTGGATAGAACTACCAAACCTTCTCCAGCTGGACCAACTCACAGAAGCATTTAAAATTCTCAAACAACCCGACAACACCCCTGCACTGAAAAATATAATAATTCCTTACACCAATCTAGGCTGTCTTCGCTCATCAAACAGGCCACTTGTCCAAACAATCAAATCCTATAACTCAGGGGGTGATACTCTGCTTGCCAACGCCATTGGAAAAATATGGAACTCCCTCCCCTCCAACCTTACTCTTACTACCACCTTAGTCCAATTCAATAACAGTCTAAAACTCCATTTTAAGTCACATTGGCTTTGCCAGTGCTCTAACCCAGATTAGCTCCTTTTCGTTAAACCAAGGTCATACTTTTCCTCTGGATTATCCAAGTTCAAAAACTTTAACCTTTTATTCTCAAATGATCTAACTCTGTTTCCTTGACTTATTTCTGACCATAAATAGAACCCCTTAAATCTTTTCTAAATGGACAACTTAGGGAAGGGACCTGTAACCCCAAACAAGAACAATGAATAGAAACTAAACTCAAAATCTAAAATTGTCTTATTTTTAAGCTAGCATGTTTGAAAAATCTGTACGAGAACTTTCGTATTTTGTGGTTGCTATAGCTAGGATGTTTTGTAGCAGTATGTAAATTGATTTTTTCCTCTCATATGCTTTACTATATGTAACAGTATGTAAATGTGTCTATGTTGGAGCTTTTCTCCCCGGGCCTCCGCTGAAAATGGGCATGTATCCAGTCGGAACATCCCGGTCAACAAATGTAAAATAAATAAATAAATTTTTTCCTAACCATTGCAGTAAACTTGAGTATATGCTACACAAACTTGACGTTCACAGCTCAAATATTATTTGGACAGAACAAAAGATGTTAGAAAATCAGACCAGTTATTTGTGTCTTTCTCTGAAGCCAGAAAAGGTAGACCAGTGGCTAAAACAACTCTTTAAAAATGGCTTTCTGATTGTATCACCTTGGTTTATTCAGCTGCTAATATGCCCTTACTACACAAGATTAAAGCTCATTCTACCAGAGCAGTTTCTACATCTTCTGCATTCTAAGCCAAATTGCCCCTTGATAACATTTGTGCTGCAGCCCCTTGTTCTAAACCTCCTACTTTTATCACTCATTACAAAGTTGATAAGGCCTCCAGGGACAGGGCTTCCTTTAGGTTTACGTTCATGAAGAATGTACTCCCGTGAGCCACCCGAGATTGAGGGTGCTAGGGATGCTACCCATCAGTAAAGAATGAATGGCGAGATTGAACAACTTCACATTAAGAAGTTATGTGCTCACCATAACGTTCCATGTGAGTTGTTCCATCTCGCCTTCATTCTTGCATCCCTCCCTCCCATCTTCCACCTGGCTGATAGTTGATCTAAAGGCTGGCCTCATCCTGGTTACTCAGTTCTTCCTCTCTATGGGAGGGTACTTCTCTTACAATGATATAGTACATGCAGCAAACAAGATCTGAGGTAATTCCAGCAGTGCATCATGGGATAATGGGCTTGGTCTCGAGCTACTGGTAAACCTTGAGCTTTGCAAATGGCCGTATCGGAGCCGAGGGATTAGCTCCGAACCCATCAGTAAAGAATACAGGCGAGATGGAACAACTCACATGGAACGTTATGGTGAGTACATAACTTCTTATTTCTTCTTTACAAGAGGCTTGGTTGAAAGTATTCATTAAAGCATAACAGTCTGGTTGAATCCAATAAACAATATTGTGTAGCTCTATAAATAGTGAACGAACACCAACCAAATAAAAATCTGGACGCCGACACTGAAGAATCACTGCTCGTCCTGGTGATGAAATATATTAGTTTATTGTAACTCCACACGATACAAAAGACAGGGTTAAGCGCTTTCAACTGTTGTGCACAGTCTTCATCAGAACAACATACTGCTAGTATTCTACTGCTTAAGTACTCTACTTTTTTGAACTTAATTGTGTAATTGCTCTAGTTGCCGCCAAAAACTTTAAAGACATACTAGTCACTATAGTTAGACAAGGATATCTACAATTTACCCTTTACTATGTATAGGTAACACATACTTTAACTACTAATACATAATAACATAGGTTGCGAATTACCTACTCTAATACATCCTGCCATTTATCATAGATCTCATAATATACATACTGTTTAATAAAACTTGTCTAACTATAGTGACTAGTAGGTCTTTAAAGTTTTTGGCGGCAACTAGAGCAATTACACAATTAAGTTCAAAAAAGTAGAGTACTTAAGCAGTAGAATACTAGCAGTATGTTGTTCTGATGAAGACTGTGCACAACAGTTGAAAGCGCTTAACCCTGTCTTTTGTATTGTGTGGAGTTACAATAAACTAATATATTTCATCACCAGGACGAGCAGTGATTCTTCAGTGTCGGCGTCCAGATAATATTGTGTAGCTTCCTTTGCCAGTAAAGAACAATTTTCTGTCTCCCCTTCCTTTTTCTTCAGATTTCTGAGAGTTCATAAAGACTAATTTCATTACTCCTGTTTCATCACAGCTGGTTATATGAGCTGCTGATTCAGAAAATTCACTGCATCACCTTTCTTGTGGTCCAGCAGCTTTAGAGGTGAATTATGCATACGTTTATATAGAAGTGTGTGTATGTGTAAACAATGTGGAGTTTAAACCTCCCATGGGGGGGGTTGATTTTTAATCCACAGAAGTGTTCTTTTGGATGGCCTTTTCTTGCATTTTTGTGAATTGCAAAGTTTGCCTTTTCTATTTGGTTGTCACATTCTCATGTGGTTTGAAATTTAAAGCTATATTCACCTGCTTGTGGAAACATGTTTACTGAAGGCATTGCTGAATCTTAATGTTTTGTATTGTAGTTTCCTTTCAGGTCTCCCTCTCAAAGTCAGTGCATCTCAACTGAAGCATTAGCCCCTTTTAAACAATTTTTTTTTGTAAAAGTATTGCTAACTGTATTGAAGGATTTTTGTTTGTTTATATATTTATGTTAAGATAAGTATCCCTAAATCGACAAATTGTTTTTGCTTAAATATTTCATTTCAGCAGTGGACATGATGTTTGCAGATTTTCCTTATCAATTTTAACTGTCATAATAGAACATTCAACATTAATCTTTGTGTATTTTAAGATCTTTTATTGTAATTACTGATGAGAATCTGAAGTAGTAAATGTTTCTACAAGTACCTCTTGTTAAACCATACAGATAGCATATAAAGTCAGTGATGGATGTCCTTCCAATCTCATGTTGCAGTATTCATGACCTTTGGGTTAACCTCTGTCCAGTGACCCTAATGTCCAGCCAGTATGCAAAAGCTTTAGTCACTGCAAGCTATGTGGGACATCTGACATTGACTGTAGGGTACATGGTCCATAAAAGTGACGTCTGCATGCACCTTCCTCAGAACTTCTCTGCCGACAGTTGAACTTCAGCTCATCTTGCCGTCTCTGCTTTCTGATCCTGCAATTTAAAGTTAAGTACCCCATTGGGACATTTTTCTTTCTTTTTTTTTTTTGTCACTGCATGCCTGCCCAGGTTCATGTCATCCAGAAAAGGAAAGTTTAGGTGTGGACGTCCGATCCCTCATAAGGACACCCATGACCTATGTCTGTTCTGCCTAGGGCCCGGCCACGACCCTAAGGCCTGTGTGATTTGTCAAGCCTTTGTCCCAAAGACTATTTGTCAAGCCTTTGTCCCAAAGACTATTTGTCAAGCCTTCATCCCAAAGACTCTCCGCAGCCGTCTGCAAGACCTTAATATCTATCTAGAGAACCAACGACTCAACCATCTGGCTCTTGTGATGGAATTGCTGTCCAGCCATACCACTGAGCCACCAAAAATGAAAGCCAAAGTTACCAGGCCTGTGACTACTGCTGCACCTCTTCCACCTGACAATTCTCCCTGTGGCAGAGGTAAGCTTGGAAGAACGTACAGAACCAGCCGACTCTGGTATAGCGAGTACCTATGTCCTCCTATTCCTATGTTGCAGTATTCTAGTTGTGGGATTTCCTGCCCTCAGGCGACTTGTACGTCGACTCCTATACAAAAGCTTCAGCTTGGCTGTTGCAGAGTCTGTGGGGCATCAGACGTAAGCCCATAAACTGGGGACCTTAAATGTGACGTCTGCATGCACAATCCCCAGAACTTTTCAGCTGCAGACGACCTATACATTGTACAATCGCTCCTTCTCAGACGTCGCATCAGTAAAGCTAAGTAACCTGTTGGGTTTCTGTTTTTTCTTGTTTTGCAGATTATTGCTTAGGCTTGGTTGTTGTAGCCTTTAGCTGATGTCCGGTAAAAAGAGAGAGTGGCAATGCGGGTGCCAGATACTTCATAAAGACGCCCATGATAGGTGTGTTTTTTGCTTGGGCCAAGAACACAACCATTCTGCCTGCTCAATTTCTTCAATCATTTGTGCCGAAGACCCTATGCAGCCTCTACCTAGAAAACCAATGCATTAAATGGTTAGTCATTAGAATGGATCCCACATCAGAGGCCGCATCCGAACCTTCGCGCAAGAAGGCCAAGATTCCTAGGCCTGCCTCACCTGCCGCTTCGCTACCCGACGCCCCGCCAGCTGCCAGTCTAGGAGTTGAGCACCCGGCGGAGCCTTCAACGTCAACAACGTCCTCTGAGGAAGCTGTTGCACAGCCAATGATCGGCATGTCTCTGGATCTTACCCAGACACAGACTACCGTCGATGTCGAGGGGGAACCAGATTCTGTGGTACCTCTGACCGGGATCCAGAATTCGGAAATGTTGACCTCAAAACTTGATTCCAGGCTGATTCCTACTTCCACCCCAGCCAAAAAGAAGCAGAAAACCAAGCATACCTCCTCCTCCTGCAGAAGCCCTACCAGATTGGCAGGCCTTCACTTCCTCTCTCATGCAGACCTTTATGGCCCTTAAGCCTTCAGCCTCAATCTCCACTACTCTACATTTACTGAGCCCTAGGCCTGCATCTGCCTCTTCCCTCCCACCATGACCTCTCAGGTTAGGGAGGAAGAGTATGATTCTTCCTTTTCTTCCTCAGAGGACTCAATATTTCATATGCATCCCAGATTGCTTCTCCCCAGGATTATTATCCTCCTGATGAGGAATCTGGGGAAAGGGATTCTCCCCCTGAGGATATGACCTTTGGTGAGACCATCACCAAGATGAAAGATTACTTCAAATGGGATACTTCCCATATGACTGACACCAAAAAGAGGTACTTTGAGGTGCTTCAAGTAGAATCTCCCTCTCCTTCGGCTGTCCCTCCAGTTCTACCTGCTTACTTGGATGCCTTTAATTCAGTTTCTAAGGCACCAGACTCCCAGCCACCGGTCCTTAAGCGCCTTGACTGCTTCTATAAAGTGTCAGAGGAGCAGAAATTCCTAGTTAAACCACCCTTGGCGGACCCAGCTGTGATTGCCACTGCCCTTGATAAACAGTCTAGCCTGCTGCCTTCTGCCTCCCTCCTACCCACATTAAATATAGCAAATATATGGATAGGATGGGAAAGAAGGTATACACATCCTCCACTTTGGCTTTCAGAGCCATAAATTATCAGACCCATATGACGAAGAATGCTCTAGACTTGGTGTCTCAAGCCTCCTCCATGCTGGCTTCTATTCCTGATAGTCCCATTAAGGCTGACATTGCCTCCAAATTGTACTTGGCCTAGCGAGTAGTCAGGCACTCCATCAGATGCAGCTGTGATGCTGCAGAAGCATCTGCCCGCTCTGCAGCATCTGCTTCTGTCCTCAGGAGGTACGCCTGGCTGAGACTCCAGAATCTACCAGAAGACTTCAAGTCCAAGATCTTGGATGCCCACCCTGGATCACAGTTTCCTTTTTGGAAAACAATTTGCAGACCTCTTCAGGAATCTGCAGGAAAAAAGTAAAGAATTACAGGACATCAAACATCTGCTGGTGTCCCCCATTCCCAAGTATTACAGGAACTACCCTACTAAAACCAGTTTTGTAAGGCACAACCCTCCACAGACAGCTGCTTCCTCTTCCAGATCCAGAAGAGGGGCAAGAAGACCTACCATGTCTAGACCTACTGCACCACCTCCTCAGCTCAGACAATCCTTTCAGGGCAGAGGAGGTCCCAATAATGCGTGACTGCCTTGCCCACCTACCACTTTCTGCACGCCTTCCCCAATGTTTGCCCTTCTGGCAATCCATCACCACAGACCAATGGATCCTATCCATTATCCAAAAAAGGGTACTTCCTATCCTGGAAAGAAAAAACACCCAGGAAAGACATTACATTTCCCCCCCCAAAAACATTAATCTCCTGCCACATGTTTTGTCAGACCTGCTAAAGCTAGGCACCATAGAACCTGTCCCCTCAGGACAGGAAAGAAAGGGATTCTACTCCTGTTTCTTCCTGGTCTCCAAATAAGAGGGCCCCTGGAAAGTCCCATCTTAGATATCTCCTTTCTAAATCTACACCTTCAGGTACCCTCCTTCCAAATGCTGTCTTTTGCCACTCTGCTGCCGCTTATTCCAGCCAAGGCCTTTATGGCCACCTTGGACCTAAAAGAGCCCTACCTACACATACCCATCAGGACTTCCCAAAGGCATTTCCTGCATTTTTGTGGTCTTTCCTCTCATTTCCAATTTACTGCCTTACCCTTTGGTTTATCCACCCCCCCCCCCCCGAGTGTTAACAGAGTGCCTAGCCCCAGCCGTTGACTTCTGCAGAACTCAGGGAATCCAGATTTACCCATATCTGGGCGACATCCTAATACTAGCAGAGTCAAAAGATAACCTCTCAAGGCATCTGCACTTCACCATGTCCCTTCTGCAAAATCTAGGGTTCACTGTCAACCTCCCAAAGTCCTCCTTGAAACCCATAACATATTCGTAATAATAACACTCGGCCTGAGTACAATAATGGCTGTGTCACTAATGTCGCACAAAACGACACCACAGACAATAACTAGAGTTTTCACAATGCCAGCCAGGCAGGTGCTATTCCGAGGAGACAACACCATCAGCCTCAAAAAAACAAACAACGCAACAACAAACGCAGGAGATAGTACAAAGTGCTTCTCCTAATGTTGAACATTGTTAAAAATTTAGTGGGATATTTTAACATTTACAATTACATGGTGTCTAGTATTGATCCTGTTCTTATAGATCTCCTAGCTAAGGGCAATACATTTGTCCCGAGTAGACATTTGAATGTAGCACAAACTATATTGGATTTAAAACTTTGTCAGGAAACTAAACCTGAAGATCTTGTTAGGTAATTCCAACCATGCTGATCACCCTTTCAGGGTTCCTAGTGTATGCAATCCTCCACTTCACCCTGTGCTTAACTTATTTGAAAGTATATGTGGGCTTGATTTGAGAGACATATTTGATTTATACAGTGTCATTAATAGTAGTAACAATAATGATAATGTCTCACAAGATGAAATGTCAGCATTACAGTATTTGAGGTCCTTACATGTTCGAGTGGTCAACCCAGATAAAGGGGGTGGTCTGGCCATTTTCGACCTGGCTGATTACAATGCTAAAATGCGTATCTCACTCAATAGTGATGCTTATGTGAAAGTTTCATTGAATGAAATTCACATAGCGTACAATCGGATTAGGGGTTACTTCAATGATCTATTCATTGAAGCTAAAATTGACATGGACACGTACAACTTCATGTCAATAGGATGCCCAAAAATTCCTATCATGTTTGGCATCCCAAAGGTGCACAAAGAGCATTGTTAACCCACCATTGCGACCCCTCATTGACAGTAGGGGTTCAATTGCATACCCGTGTGCAAAGGTAGTGGACTCCATCTTGCAAAAATATTTAAAAACTGAAGACCAGGTCTGTAAAGACTCATGTACGTTTCTGCAAAACACTCTATTGTCAAAGGGCAGTGCTAGGATGGTCTCACTTGACAATGATTTCTCTGACGAATGCCAGTTACTTACGGAGATGTTCCAACTCCGGGGGTACCCCACTGATTTGATTACTTTATTAGTTGATGAAGTTAAGACAAAAAGAATTAACGGTGTGATTAAACCTATACTCAGGGGGGGTGAGTTTATTGACTAACACACAGAATACCCCCTGCAGTCAAGTTTTACAGAATGTTGTTCAGAATTTTGGCGTGAGTGTTGATCACTCAAGTCCAAATTATAACTGTAGTTTCATAACATACAGTAAGGATGGTTTTAAGATCAGATCTATTTTATATAAAAATTGGGAGTTCATCAGTAATGATGTCTTTCTAGTTGAGAAATTAGGCACTTTCCCAAACTTGATTTTCAGGAGAGGTCTTAACCTCAAGAATTTATTAGAAAGGAAAAGTGCATTGAATTTTGACAGGAACACAGGTACGAGTACTTGTGGTGCCTGTAGGTACTGTAAATTTATGGACGTAGGGAAGGCTTTCATAATTAGAGAAAGGAAGTTTAGTCTCCATTCCAAATTTGATTGCAACTCCAAATCAGTGGTATATTTGGCGTTGTGCACAACATGCACGGCGTTTTACATTGGAAAGACGGACCAGCGTTTCCGTGATAGAGTTTGAGGATATTCATGGTATTGAAAAGGAAAAAACAACAAATTCCTTAGCGAAACATGTGAAACTCAATGGGAGATGCAGATTCAAGTTTAAGATAGTTGACCAGATACATCCTGATATTAGAGGGGGGGTCCGACAGCTCTTTTATTGGAGGAACGAGAATTAATTTGGCAGATGTGCCTAAATGCATTTTTAACCCTGGGCTCAATGAATGTTGTAATATATCTTGCCTACTTAAGCTTACGAGCTTGGTTAGATAACTAGTGTCCAGGGTCAATATTTATAAGCTAGTATTCAACTAGGACAGGTTATATAGACTGTCATGCATTTTTATATATATGCTGGTTGTTTTTATTACATTATATATATATATATATATATATATATATATATATATATATATATATATATATACACACACATACATTCTTTAACAATACATACACTTTTTAACAACACACATGTATACCTTTAATAATTTGTAACACTTTTTAATTACTTCAGATGTTTGAATTAATGAATACAGTGAGTTGATTGGAAGTTTTGTGCCATGTGATAAGTTTTAAAATGTTATTTAAAATGAATTAATTGTTTTTTAACATGTCTGATGAAGTCACTGTATCACAGTGACGAAAAGTGCTTCACAATAAATTTATCCTGCTGTGGACAAGTCTGGGTGTTTGGCGCACTTGTGTTTGGATTTATTGTTTTCTAATTTACTTAGTTCGTTGAATCCTAGACCAGGACAAGATTTTCCTAGGCTGCAGAATCAGAATGGACAAAATAAAGGCCTTTCTCCCACAGGACAAGGTTCTATCCCTGACTTCCCACTTCAAGGAAATCCTACACTCCCAGAAGGTGATGGCAAGGCAATTTCTTTTTCTCCTGGGTTTAATGGCAGCAACCATCCCCATGCTACCACTGACTGGAATGCACATGCGCAAGCTACTGTGGTACCTTAAAAACATTTGGTTCCAACACCTACATCGGTTAGAAGAGGTTATTCCCCCTCCTTCCCTGTCTAAAGACAGAAATCAACTGGTGGATCCAGCCAGTCCAACTAAACCCAGGACTTCCACTTCTCCTCCCCCCTAACCCAAACAACGCATACAGATGCCTCAGATTCAGGTTGTGGGGCGACACTGGCATCCTACAGGGTTCAGGGAATTGACAGCAGTCTTCCTAGCTGTAAAGACCTTTATCCCCCCTTCTTGTACCAGGGGTGCTTCTGATGGTGACAGACAATACCACTGTTATGTGGTACCTCAACAAACAGGGAGGAAGAAAGGCCTATCAGCTGTGCAGACTGACCTTTCTGATATGGGTCCTAGCCTCTTGCCACAACTTGGTCCTGCAGGTGAGCTACATCTCCTCGCAGGACAACAAGCAAGCAGATCTCCTAAGCAGGATTTCCTTTCCACAGCATGAATGGATGCTGGACAGGAAAGTCTTCCTAGACATAGTCCACCGGTGGGGTACTCCACAAATAGACCTGTTTGCCTCCCTCCAGAACAGGTAGCTGCAGACCTTCTGCTCAAAGACCTACTCCCCTCTAGTATAGAGAGTGGATGCTTTCAACATCTCTTGAGAGGGGAAGTTTCTTTATGCCCCCCTTCCCAATGATTCAGAAAGTCCTCCTGAAAATCAAGGACGACAAACCAAAAATCTTGTTAATGACTCCCTACTAGCCAAGGCAGCACTGGTTCCCCATACTGCACTATTTAGCCAAGGGCAATCACTACAAGTTACCCTACAAGATGGACCTACTGACACAAGACAAAGAAACTTTCCTCCACCCACACTTGCAGATGTTATCCCTGACTCTGTGGGTGATAAACTTTTGATCCCCTTCAGACACCACTACTCAGAGGACATGCTTACTACTACCAGAAAATCTTACCTAGCTAAATGGAAAACATTTACAAAATGGTGTCTGGACAAGGGAAGGGACCCTTGCTCTGCTTATGCCCCCCCCCCCTGTTCTTGCTTAAGTGTGTAAATTGATTAAAAGTGGACTTTCCTATTCTTCAATGAAAGTACACCTTTCTGCTATATCAGCCTGCTTGACCCTTGATCCCCCCTTTGCTAGCCAGGCTCGACATAAAGCTCTTCCTTAAATGGGTCTTACACATGAGACCAGCAAAGATGCCTATCCCTCCGCCCTGGAACCTTAACGACATCCTGGAAAAATTACCCAGCACCCTTTTGAACCGGCTGGGACTTTTTCCCTACAGATGTGTACATGGAAAATTGTCCTAGTGGCTTATCACTTCAGCTAGAGGGGTGTCAGAGTTGCTGGCCTTAATGGCCTGCCTCCCCCTACACCACCATCCACAAAGACAGAGTCACCCTGCGAACTAATCCCTCTTTTATGCCCAAGGTGGTCAATGACTTCTCTAAACCAATCTTTCCATCTACCCACTTTCTTTCCCCCTCCCTCTAATGAAGGGGAGAGGATACTGCACTCCTTGGATGTGCACAGACAACTAAGATTCTATCTGGACAAAACCATTAGGAAATCTAAGCAACTCTGTCTCCTTCCACCCCAGAGCCCTGGGCAAGGCAGTCTCCAAACAAACCATTGCATTCTGGATCAGGAAAACCATTTGTCTCTGCTACTCCTACCATGGAAAAAAAAACAGTGGGAGTAAACGTCCATTTCACTAGGGCAATGGCTGCTTCCAAGGCTTTCATAAAAGGTCTGGACACTGCATCCATTATGGAAGCAGCCACATGGTCCACTATCCACACTTTCACCAAGCATTACAAATTTGACGAAGTCTCCAGAGCACGGGCAGGATTCGCCACGGCAATCCTACAGGGCTTTGTAGAATCCACTTCAGCATTCGCCACCCTCTCATCCATCTAAGCTGTGGTACTCTCCCACAACTAGAATATTCCAACAAAGGAATAGAAGGACATAGAATAGTTGTGTAAAATCTTACCATAACCATAGATGTCTTTCTCTTTCATGTTGCAGTATTCCTTCCCACCCACCATTACCCCCAATTCATTCTCCTTTATTTCCAGCTAATACCTGGACCTATCTATGCTACTGAAGGACACCAAGGTCACACACCTGTCCCCACTGGCGTTCCTCCTGCTGGGCCGCCTTCTCTACCTGCTGACCTTCAGGTTCTGAGGATTGTGCATGCAAACATCACATTTAAAGCCCCTGGTTTATTGCCTTATGTGTGACGTCCCTTCCGCGTTGCAACAGCCAAGCTGAAGCTTTTGTATAGGAGCCGACATACAAGTCACCTGAGGGCAGTAAATCCCACAAGTAGAATACTGCTTCATGGAAGAGGATATCTATGGTTATGGTAAGATTTTATACAACAATTCTTTCTGGAGGCTGCAAAAAAGTCTGAAAGCACGTCTGCTGAGGTAATGCAGATGTCGGATGCCGATGATGAGGGGGAGCCTCAGTTTGCTGCAGACGTCCAAACTGGTCCTTCCACCATTAGTGAGGCTTCTGAACCTAGGCCTTTTTCTTTAAAAAAATAAACAGAAAACCAAATGTGAGACTTCACCTTCTGTGAGCTTGCCTGATTGGTAAACTTTCTCTCAGTATTTGTTCAATGTCTTTATGGCGCTTAGGCCTTCCATGGCTGCTTGTCCTCCAGCTGCCCCTCCTGTTGTCAGCCCTAGGCCTCAGACTGTAGAACCTCTTCCAGTAGAGGCTGAAGACTCTTCAGATTCCTCTCCAGAGGATTCTCTGTCTTATGCTTCACAAATGCGTTTCCCTCTAGGATATGCCACCCCAGGGGAGGACTCTGCTGAGTGGGATTCCCCTTTGGAGGACTTTACCTTTGGAGAAACAGTCTCTTGGATGAGAGTTTTTTTTTTCAAATGGGACTCCAGAAATGTCTGAAGTCCGAAAGAGGTGGTATGAGCTCCTACAAATGGATACCCCTTCACCTTCTGCCATTCCAGCAGTCCTACCAGTCTTCTTTGGATGCCTTTTCTGTGACTTCTATAAATCCTGAATCCCAACCCTCTGCTCCTAGAAGGCCTGACATTTTATAAGGTCCCACAAGGGGCAACATTTCTAATAAAGTGCCCTGCTGCAGATCCTGGTACCATTTTGGTCTCTGCAGACAAAACCTCCATATTATTACCCTCTACCCCTGTCCTTCCTTCTGACAAGGACAGCACAACTGTAGAGAGAATTGGGAAGAAGGTTTACACCTCTGCCACTTTGGCATTTAGGGTCAACTACCAAACACACATGTCTAAGTACTCTCTGGCTCTTTTGACTTGGGCTTCAAAGCATTTGTATGCCCTCCCTGATTCGGCCACAAAGGCACAAATGTCTAACCTGATCTCCTTGTCCTCACAAGTGACAAGACAATCAAATGCAGTTTTGATGCTGCAGAGGCTTCAGACAGATCTGCAGCCTTTGCCTCAGTGCTCAGAAAGTACTCCTGGTTGAGGCTCTAACCCCTACCTGATGATATCAGGGCTAAACTTCTAGATGCTCCCCTGGACAATACTGCCTTGTTTGAGGCCCAAGTGGCAGAACTTTTCAAAACCCTGCAACATAAGGGAAAGAACTACAGGACTTGAAACATTTGTCACAGATTACTAAATTCCACAGAAATTATCCTACTAAGACCCAAGTCATTAGTAAACATTCTGCTGCTTCTCCTCCTGCTAGGGGCAAAAAGACTTCCAGAAAGCAGTGGCCACCTTCTAGGCCTGCCCAGACACCAACCCAGAAACCTCCATTTCAGGACAAGGCAAGTAGTCTGTGACTGCATGCTGCCTCTTCCTCCTCCTCCAGATCCTATACCCTTTCCCAGAGACTCACTTTTTCCCTTTCTGGAAGAGCAGTACCTCAGACAAGTGGGTCTTGTCAATCATAGAAAAAGGTTACTTCATGACGTGGGCCATTCCTCCACTCTTGAGGCATCCCACAGCCACCAAAGGACCAGCTGCCCCTATTCCAACCAGTCTTGGACAGCCTCCTTTCTCAGGGGACTGTCCAACCAGTTCCTGCATCAGAAAGGGGATGGGGAGTTTGCTCCAGACTTTTCCTGGTCCCAAGAAAAGACTGCCCATGGAGACCCATCCTGGATCTCTCTCACCTCAACCCTTTTTCTTCAAGTTCCCACCTTTCGCACTCTCATGTTTCAGACTCTATATCTCTACTGCTAATGTCTCAGGCTTTTTTGACCACCTTGGACATGAAAGATGCCTACCTGCATATCCCCATTCAGCCCAAATACAGAAAGTACCTGTGCTTTTCTGTGGGTTCCTTGCATTTTCTATTCTCTGCTTTACCCTTTGTACTATCTACTGCTCCAAGAGTATTCACCAAGTGTCTGGCTTCAATGGTAGCCTATTGCAGGATCCTAAGGATACAGATTTTCCCATACCTGGACAACCTCCTGATCCAGGCAGATTGCTGCAGTATCCTCCAAAACCATCTCCAGACAGTCATTTATGTTCTGAAGTCTCTGGGTTTCACCATCAACTTGCCCAAATCCAGCCTTAACCACTTCCAGGGCCAAGTCTTCCTAGGGTGCAGAATCAGGACAGACATTATGATGGCACCCCCCCCCCTTTAGGGTGGAAAGCCTAAAGGAATATCTGTTTGTCATCCACACCCCTGCAGTGACAAGAGAATACCTCAGATGCTTAGGGCACATGGCTTCTACAATCCCCATGTTGCCACTGGAAAGACCCCACATGAGGAAACTTCAGTGGTACCTGAGGTCCACATGGACCCAACACTCCACCCCTTGGACCACACCATTCCCTTCCTACCATACCCTAAGGAAGGATATTCTTTGGTGGGGGGATCAAGTCTCTCTGAACCCAGGACTTCCCTTACAACCCCTAACTCCAGTCCAGGAAATGTACACAGATGTTTAGACCTGGTTTCGGGAGCTGCTATGGGCAGCTTGAAGGTGTAAGGCACATGGACAGGCCCCTTCAAGAGGGAGCACATCAACAACGGAGATGAGGGCTCTCATCTTTGCACTGATGGCCTTTCAAGATATTCGGAAGCAAGGACCTCTGAAGTTGTTCATGGACAGCACTACTGTTCTTTGGTATGTGAGCAAACAGGGGGGGAACAAGATCATACTTACTGTGCAGACTTGCACTCCAGGCCTGGGAATTGGTGGTCCAGCATGGAGGTGTTGTGCAGGCTGTCCATATCCCTTCAGCTCAGAACACTCAGGCAGACATCTTGAGCAGGTCCGTGTCAGAATCCCATGAATGGATGCTACACAGGGATGTGTTTCTGGACATAGTCCCCAGGTGGGGTACGCCATAAATAGATCTGTTTTGCCTCGCCTCTGAACAGACAATGTCCACAGTTTTGTACGAGGACACCCAGCTCCCTAGCCATGGTGACAAATGCCTTCTCTAGCTCTTAGAAGGGGATGTTTCTGTACGCATCCATCCCCTTCCCACTGTTACAAAAAATCCTAATGAAAATTCAACAGGACAAACCAAAAATCTTGTTGGTGACTCCCTTTTGGCCAAGACAGCACTAGTTCCCCCTCCTTCTGCATGTAGCCAGGGGCAATCATCACACGTTTCCTTACAGGGTGGACCTACTCATGCTGGTCAAGGGATCTTTGGGTGAAAGAGTTTTGATCCCTTTCAGACACCTTTACTCTGAGGATGTGCTAAATGTCCTGCAGGATGCCAGGAAATACAATACTAGGAGATCCTATCTGTCCAAATGGAAAAGGTTCACCATTTGGTGTCTGAAAAGGCAGCTAGACCCATTTCAAGGAGAGGTCCCCTTGAGTACTGTCTTATCTGTGTGAATTGTTGCAGGCAGGGTTGGCATATTCCTCTGTTAAGATGCACCTTGCTGCTATTTCTGCTGGTCTGCCTCTTGACCCTCCACTTGCTTCTAGACTTCAAAAAAATTCTACACCTCAGGGCCCCAGATGGCCGGTTCCACCACACTGGGACCTGAACTGTGTATTAAAGAAGCTCACCGTTGCCCCATTTGAGCCAGCAGCTACAACCTCTCTAAAGTACTGCACTTGGAAAACTGTGCTTTTGGTGGTCCTAACATTAGCCAGGAGAGTATCAGATCTCCAGGCCCTCATGGTCAACACCCTCACCCTTTTTAATTTTCCACAAGGATAACGTAACCCTATGGACTTACCCATTCTTTATGCCTAAAATGGTCAATGAGTTGTCCCTGAACCAGTGTATCCATCTCCCTACCTTTTTTTCACAACCTCAGAATGACATTGAGAGTCCTGCATTCCGTTGATGTTCACAGACAACTAAGATTCTACCTAGACAAGACCAAATCCCTTCGGAGATCAGAGCAACGCTCTGTGACAAAGCAGACTGTTTCTTCCTGGATTTCCAAAGTCATCTCCTTTTGTTATACCTACTATGGCAAACACCTGGACTCTAACATTAAAGCCCATTCCACTAAGGACATGGCTTCCTCTGGAGTATTTTATAAGGGTCTGGACATTGCCTCTATTCTAGAAGCAGCTACCTGGACTTCTGTCCATACATTCACCAAACACTACAAACAGGACCATGTCTCCAGATCGATAGCAGGTTTTGCTAGGGCAGTCCTGCATGGATTTTTGGAAAATAGTTCCAAACAACCCTCTTCTCCCCTTTGAGCTATGGCACTCACCCAAAAGTTATGAATACTGCAACATGAGTATAGAAGGACATAGAATAGTTGTGTAAAATCTTTCGATAAACATAGATGTAGATGTCCTCCTCTTACATGTTGCAGTATTCTGTCCCACCCTCCTACCCCCTTGGGGAAAAAAGGGGGGGGGCTTTGCTGGACTATTCAAAACTTGTGCAGCTATTTGGGAACTGGGGTCTGACTGGGGCATTCCTTTCTGAGGAAGGTGCTTGCATATGTCACTTTTATGGCCCACGCACCCTATGGCCAATGTCAGATGTCCCACATACCTTGCAGTGACATACTTTTGTATACTGGCCAGAGGTTTGGGTTATTGGGCGGAGGCTAACCCAAAAGTTATGAATACTGCAACATGGAAGAGAAGGACATCTATAGTTATGGTAAGATTTTACACAACTATACTTTTCTCTGCTTTATATCGTGATCCTTTATGCATATGCTTATAAGTAACCAAATAAACAGCACAGTATTTTTACTCCCTCATATGGTGTGTTAAAGTATCAGCTGCAGTTCATCAGTGAATAACCTTTGATGCTGTTTAGCATTAATAAGCAGACAGTATTTTAAAATGCGAAAGACAATTTTATGTTTTCATGAATGACTGTATAAATACTGAATATTTTAAAACTGTACAGGCCACGTGCAATGTACCGCAGGCAGTTTTTCTAATAACGTTACTTTCACTTAATATTTGTCTGGAATACCTATTTTTGCACAAATATAGGCTCCTCATTGCAGGACTGTCTCCCATGATGCAATGTTTAACATTCTTGGAGCCGTTTAGCCATTGGATATTGAAACATTTTCTGTAGGATTCCCACAAAGTTCCGTGTTGAAATATAGCTTGCCTTATCCTTATTAATGGTGTAGCCAAGGGCATACTCACCTCAATTGTAACACTCTGTAGAAGATAAAATTTTTCACTGCCTTGACCACTGTGCATCCATTATCCAGGGAACAAATAAAGAGCATCTTTAACCAATTATACTGTTGGAGTTCAGGTTTTAAATTATACATAACACAGCTCTTTATTTCCTTCAGAAATTCAGTGAAATTGTCTTTTTTTTTACCTTGACAAAAATGAAATCCTTCAGGTGCAATAATACAAATAGCTTGGTATGCTAATGGCTGTCTTGCTCTCTCCTTTTATACCTAAGCAGACTTTGATGATTTTTTTTTTCTGTGACAGATAGCAAATGTTGGAGAGGTGATGAAAAAAAGGTACATTAGGAATATATTTTGGGGAGGTAACCATATCTCTCAACCTCTTAGAACAAGAAATTTGGGCAAAGCCATATATAAAAGTGGGACAAAGGTCCAAAAATAGGAACAATTTTTAAATATTGCTCTTACAAACTTCGAAAGTTGCTAGAATAACAGGTTTTGCATTAGCATGAATTTTCTGAAGGGTATATAGTCTGAAACTCAAATGCTTGACATTAATTTCTAACTTCAGTCTTCAATAATTTGCACTAATTTGCCAGGAAAACACAATTTTATGAAAACCAAACCAAAAATACGAGTCAAAAATCTGGACATTCTGTGAAAATCTGTACAGTTGAGAGGTATGGAGGGTAACGAGTTGGTAGATTTAAAACAAAATCTTAGCAGACTACGTAGAAATGGAGGAGCAAACTGCTATAGCTAAAGAAATTATTCTGTTGAGCTGGTTTATAAGTTCTGAATTCTTTAAACATAGAAAGGCCTTAAGTTTAATTCTACTGTCTGCCAAAAAAACAATTGCTAGAAAAAGGAAATCAAAATCTAAACCTGACTGAAAGTATTGAATGTTTTCCAGGGGATAAAATAACTGGAGGTGAGATCTTTAGGAGAGGGAAGGAGCAAATTACAGAGATGATGGAATTTGTGAGAACACTATATCCAGAAATATTGTTCAGGAGGAGAAGTAAGGTTTAAGCATAGGGCATGCACTGAGCAATTTATGTAATGTTGAAGTAAATGAAAATTATTAAAATGAAAACACAGATGCTAAATGAAAAATTGCAGTGGAAAATGTCAGTATCTTTTTATTAAACTATTTCTACTCCTGTCATACTTTTAAAATATAATGATTAGATAAAGATGTTAAAAAAAGCATAGAAGGCAGTCCAGCAGAAAACTGAACCAGAGAGCTTTTTGCTCCTTGACAAGCAACTGTACTATTTGCACCACTGTGCTGTTCTAAATGCGGTGTAATATTATGCCTCCAATTCCATAGAAAACTTTATTTAAATCTGAAGTACATCAATGGCTCCTATTGCTTCTTCGAAGTAGGTCCTTTGTCCAGCAATACAAAACATCAAAACATGGCCTCAAACTGAATGCCAAAAAATGCATCATCATTCCTTTTGGGGAGAATGTCGTCCCCACAAATTATCACATTGTGTGCTTAGTGCCTTATCAATCATTCGTGGGGGACTTGGGAACCCAGGTTGATAGCAAACTGACTTTTGACCACCATATTGTCTCCATTGTATGGAAAGCTTTCTACAGTGGCCCACTTCATTGGTAAGGGTATCTCATCCAGGGACAAGGTGGTCATAACATCCCTGTATTCTTCCCTTATAAGACTGATGATTGAATACAATGCCTCTTTTGGCATATACCTCCCTCGCAAAGCACATGTAGTAGCTGGAGATACCACAAAGATTCCTCACACAGAGAATCCAGAGCCTCAAACATCTACCCTACACAGATAGGCTAAAAGCCCTGTCCCTCTACTCAGTCTCCTGCAGTCTCCTCAGAGATGACCTCTGTCTGGCTTACAAAGGAATCACAGACCCTGCCCTGATGGGACTGCTGCATATCCGCAAGTCAAGCTCCACTCGAGTAACCTGCACACGAGACCTCAACCTGGTCTGTGACATCAATAGGACTTTTTGGTGGGACAGATTTGTGTCCCAGAGACTCCCCCTTTTGTGGAATAGACTCCCTGTCCACGTAAAGCAGAGTACATCATTAAACCTTTTTAAGCACAACCTAAATAACTGGATGGTGAACAGACAGTACACCCCTGGGATTTTACCTATGTCCCTGCTGGACAGTAGAATAGGGTGCTGACTTGTTGAAACATGGTCTAAATTCTTGTCTAGGCTTGTAAGGGCCTCAGCGCCTGTAGCCTAGTAACTTCCTATGACCCTGTGAATACAGTAATCATTTGATCAGTGGTTTTAGTGAATGTTTCCTTCCAAAGATGATGCCAGTGTTAATTTTATTTTTTTCTTTATTGTGCACACTTCATGTAGTAATTTTTTATGGTGTTGAATTATTTGTACATTTCATTTTTCAGTCTGTTGATTAACATGAAGAATGGCTGTGAAGTGCATGTATCACTTGGATGCAGTTGCAGTAATTTACTGTTTATCTTTGTGCCTGGATTACAGCTGTGAGGTTCCCTGGAGTAGCCCACCTGCCCTGTAAATGTAGTGTTTTTCATGTTGCTTTTTTCCCAAGTAAAAGTGAAGGTAATGGAAATTATTTTTGCAAGTACAGTAAAAAAAATGCCAGATCATTTTGAGAGCCACAGATGATGTATGCAGTATCTATAGATCTGAAGTTGTTTTTTTCATTTGGTCTTCAATCTGTGGGTTACCAGATCTGGCACTGATGCAGTTCAGCTGCATATCCAGCATCTGATCGAGATCCAAGCTCCTCCCCTACCCACAATTCCCCTGTCTCCTTCCTCCCTTCAGATCTTGTTTGCCTCCCTTCATCACAATTCATACTCCAGGCTACAATTTTAGGGTAAATTACTTTCTCTACCTTTTTTGACACTCCTTTCTTAAAACTTTCCTTTTTCTACCTCCCCTCACACGCTCTGCATCAGTTTAAAAAAAAAACACTCTTTTCTTCTAACCTTGTGTGTGTGTGGTCTCTGTGTGCGTGAGTGTATGTTGGGCCTTTTGGTTGGGAGTGTGGCTGAAACCCCCAAATCAGGCTTCCAAAAATGCAGAGTCTGGCCACAAGCTCTCTCCAGCTGATGGCAACACACTGTGCTTTGAATGTCTTAGGGCTGCCCACTTAGAGATGACCTGTTCCATCTGTGCCAGGTTTAATCCTGGCACTGATAGACAGGAGAAATAAGTTAATTTTGAAGGCCCTTCTTGCCCCTCCTACCACCAGAGCCCAGGCCTCTTCTGCCCCAGCTCCTGCTTCAGTCTATGCCCCGGCCTCTGGGACTCAACCTCCTGCCAAGAGGTCCAAGGAGGGAGACAAATCTTCTAAGTCCAAGGACAGGACCAGGAAGTGATCCCTGGATTGCTCGTCCTCAGAGTGCCCTCCAGCTAAAGTAAGGTCAGCTCCAAGGATGGGGTCTCCCTGCTCTGTTCCTCTCAGTTCTCTCCAGAGCTAGCAGAGCTTCTGACCCAGTCGTCTGCCCAGGCTTCCCCTCACCACCTCTCTAGGCTGGTATCAGTTTATCCACACTTGGATACAGATGGGGAGTCTTGCCTGCCCCTTCTCCCTCTGGAGTGGCGGACATGCAGTCTGCATTCATCCCCATTACTCCTCCTAGTTTTGGAGCCCATGGATCCGAGTAGACTCTGCGTTTGGGAGTCAGCTCGAATGGAACCTTGATGCCGGCCATGGCCTTGAGCAGGTTGGTTCCATCCAGTTCTTGGAGCTGCAGCCTCTGCGCCGGATCCGAGTGGGATGGTGTAGCCTCCGAGTTTTTTAGAGCAGAGCCTTCCCCTTGGAATCTCGGCACCTGGAGGCTCTGTTCTGGCCTCCCCCATTGGGTCAGAGGGCTATGGCTCCTTCCATTGTTCCTTCTCTGGAGTTCCGTTCCCATTCGGCCTTCAAAGTGGTGGAGAGGGTCCTTTCGATCCTGCTGATGCCCCTGATGATCTCGTCTTCGGAGTCCGCCCTGGTTCCCTCTGTGTCTGACCCTGACCCCTGCCATTTCAGAGATAGCCTGCCGCCTCTTTGCCTTAGGTGCTCCCACTTGGGAGCAGTGAGACGTTGGTGAGTCCTCCCCAGATACCCCCACTGAGGAGTTTCCTTGCAAATGTACCTGCAAAAGGAGGAACTTGGACCCCCCACTGGAGTCCCTCACCGAAGACACCGAATTTGGAGGAAGGGAAGATTCCATCCATCCCCCCCCCACCCCCGAGGATGTCTTCTTTGGAGACGTCATGGAAATCCTTCGCCAGTTTGGGGGGTGTTCTGCCCAAAAACCTAACCCAGATAAATCTGTATTCTGGAGGCATTTGGCACAGGACCCTCCACTTCCTGGGTGTTCTCTCCCACAGATCACTTCTTGGGTGTTCTCTCCTGCAGATCCTTTGGTGGATCTTATTACATCTCTGGCGTGGAAGGAACCAGACATGGTGGAGTCCATTCCCAAATGCCTGGACAAACTCTTGAGTTCCCCCTATGGACAGGAGCCATTGGACCAAGGGATCCCTGGTTGATGCCATGGTGGTCCAGCTTGCCACTAAGAAGGAGCTCGCTCATGAGAGCTCTACGGTTCAATCTCCTGACCGAGAGTCCAGGATGATGGACCATTTTGGGAAGCAGTTGTACCCTTCAGCGATGTTTTCTGTGCATGTGCTAAAGTATTTGGCACACGTGATTAGGCTACAGCAAGACTAGTCAAGGAGACCACAGAGTCTACCCCTGGGTCCATGTCGGCGGACAAGTGTTCTCTTGAATGGACATCCTGACATCTATCACTAACACCTGTATGCATCTCCTGTCCCAAGCAACCAAGGGTGCTGCTAGAGCTGCGCCAGTACAGGCGTTGCCATCAGGCGCCATTCCTGGCACCAGCTCTGTGCCTTTTCGGAGTCCTTTAAGGCAGCTTTTATAAATGCCCCATATGATGGTTCCGCAATTTTTGGGAAGTTGGTATGTGACACCTTAGTTCAGAGTGAGAGGGACAGGAAGACTCTGTCTGCCGTCAGGATCTGCTTTTCAGCCCCTCAACGTACCTTCTCTAGGAATCGGTGAGGGGCCAAGAAGATGTTTATGGAAATCTCAGAGCTATTCCCAGGGCAGTCAGGGCTCGCCTTCCTCCAGAGGTAGAGGGGGATTTGATGGGCACCACCCTAGAAGCAGAAGGGGGTCTGAGAAATCAAGGGTGTCAAGAGCCTTTCTCGGAAAGACCCACACAGCAACCCAGAAGGGTATCCCGGCTGCTCGCCTCTGGAGTCAGTCAGGGGGAGCCTCTTGCTACACCCAACGGCCTGGGAGTCCATCAGGTGTTGCAAATTATATCAGGAAGGACAGTCCAAGACACGTGGTCCCCATATGAGACCAGTTTGCATAGGAATGTCCTGGACATGAGGGTTGTGCTTCTAGCATTGCAGGCTCTACATGCCCATCTTCCTCCAGGTGTGATTGCTGTCCAGACGGACAGTATGTCTGTGGTCTGGTACATCAACAAGCAGGGGGAACCAGGACTTATCACATATGTCACGAAGCCATGAGTGTGTGGGAGTGGGCGATCTCCACCAGCCGTTTTCTGGTGGCAATGTACATTCCGGGGAGGTCCAACTTTCTAGTGGACAGGCTCAGCAGGTCTGTTCTGATGCCTTACGAGTGGTCTCTGAATCCTTCATTAGCAAAACGCATCTTTCTCAAGTGGGGTCAGCTTTGCTGGGATCTCTTCATATCTCCTTCCAATGCAAAATGCAGCAAGTTTTTCACTCTGAACCCCACCCCAGAGAGACACTGATTCATGCTTGGCCCCCCAGTCTTCTGTGTGCTTATCCTCCTCTTACCTTGATACCAGAATTCCTTCAGAACGCTTGCAGGTTGGGGAGCTTTGTTATCCTCAGTGCCCCATTCTAACCTCGCCAAATCTGGTTTCCCTGTCTGTGGTTTCACTTGGTGGCTCCGCCATGGATGCTAGATCCAGATCTGGACAGTCGGAAGCTCACTGCTTGGCTGCTCCAGTTCCCACGATAGTCAGGACTCCTGGTTGTTTTCACCTGTCAAAAGGATCTTGGTGGTGGCTCATAAGTCTTCCACCAGAAGGGTGTACTCCAGCAAATGGAGACTGTTTTTGATCTGGGTTTTGCAGTGTGCCCTAGATCCTTTCACTGCTCCGGTTTCTGCATTTTTAGAATTTTTTGCAGGGATCTTTCAGCAAAGTGCCAGTTTTACGGTCAAGGTCCAATTAGCCGCAATACCTAATTTTCATGTAGGTGATAACATGGCTTCCTTAGCATCATCTAAGCTTTAACCCAACTTCGAAAACTAGAATAATCCACAGAGGCTGAGGCTCACCCAAAGGTACTTTATTATAACAAAGATCCACAGGAACTCCACCACAACTGACCTAGGTTTCATCCAAATGACTTCATCAGAGTGTGATGGAATATATATACACACCCACATAATTAATGAAATTGAAAACAATTAATCAATTTCCCAATCACTAAAACAAAACCTACATGAACACATTTAAACATTGTTAAATAATCTACATTTTGACAAAAAATAGTAATAATAGTAAAAATAATAAATACATAACCAGTAAAAACCAATGTAAAGATACTGGTCTAATGAAATGTGTGTATGTGACACAATGTATATGTTTAAAAAAAACAAAAAAATAATAATAATAATAATGATGATATGACTTGTAAATGTCTATTCACTTTAAAATTAGCGTCAACCTGTCAATTGTCTAAGCTTTAGTAAAGGCTTTAAAGAAATGAATTCATTCAAACCAGGGTAGTGATACGCATGTAGTCTAAGTTGCCATTTCAATTCGCAAACATCAAGATGGCAATCAGTAACTCTACCCTGTTTGTCCTTGACCAATTGCTGAATGACAAAAAACTTAAAAAAGTGATTGTTGTGGGCCATAACATGCCTAGCTAATGCATTGGTAACCTTCTGATGTCTTATATCCAACAAATGTTCATTAATTCTCTCCCTGAACCGTCTGCACGTTTTTCCTACATAAAATGCCATACACAACTGGCATTTGGCGACATAAATGACATTAGTAGAGTAACAATCAAAGTGCCCCTTAAACTCAATGTGTTTGTAATTAATCATACAGTCATTCCCTGTTGTTAAAATGTGTTTGCATGTCAAGCATGTCCCACATTTATAATTACCCAAATTTTTGTTTGAAATGTTAATGTCTGACCTAGCACTATTTTCAAAAATATCCTTTATAGTCTTGTCCTTCCTAAAAATAAACTTGAGTTTACACTTGGCTAGTTCTGAAAATTCGTTAAGTTTAGAAAAAGCTGCCCAATTCTTCTCAATCAACATCATGATGTACTCAGCGTCAGCATTGTAAGTCAAAACGTACAAAAAGTGTTCTTTGAATTGTATATTGTTAGTCACAAGTTCACATGTACCAATAAAGAGATCATTCTTATTTTTCAGGATGGGTACATAAAAACCTCCATCCCTTTTAATTTGAACCTCGTTTCTGATCTCGTCATTATTTTTGAATAGGGGATACCCCAAACATTTATGTGATGAGATCAGAAACGAAGTTCAAATTAAAAGGGATGGAGGTTTTTATGTACCCATCCTGAAAAATAAGAATGATCTCTTTATTGGTACATGTGAACTTGTGACTAACAATATACAATTCAAAGAACACTTTTTGTACATTTTGACTTACAATGCTGACGCTGAGTACATCATGATGTTGATTGAGAAGAATTGGGCAGCTTTTTCTAAACTTAACGAATTTTCAGAACTAGCCAAGCGTAAACTCAAGTTTATTTTTAGGAAGGACAAGACTATAAAGGATATTTTTGAAAATAGTGCTAGGTCAGACATTAACATTTCAAACAAAAATTTGGGTAATTATAAATGTGAGAGATGCTTGACATGCAAACACATTTTAACAACAGGGAATGACTGTATGATTAATTACAAACACATTGAGTTTAAGGGGCACTTTGATTGTTACTCTACTAATGTCATTTATGTCGCCAAATGCCAGTTGTGTATGGCATTTTATGTAGGAAAAACGTGCAGACGGTTCAGGGAGAGAATTAATGAACATTTGTTGGATATAAGACATCAGAAGGTTACCAATGCATTAGCTAGGCATGTTATGGCCCACAACAATCACTTTTTTAAGTTTTTTGTCATTCAGCAATTGGTCAAGGACAAACAGGGTAGAGTTACTGATTGCCATCTTGATGTTTGCGAATTGAAATGGCAACTTAGACTATATGCGTATCACTACCCTGGTTTGAATGAATTCATTTCTTTAAAGCCTTTATTAAAGCTTAGACAATTGAAAGGTTGACACTAATTTTAAAGTGAATAGACATTTACAAGTCATATCATCATTATTATTATTATTTTTTTTGTTTTTTTTAAACATATACATTGTGTCACATACACACATTTCATTAGACCAGTATCTTTACATTGGTTTTTACTGGTTATGTATTTATTATTTTTACTATTATTACTATTTTTTGTCAAAATGTAGATTATTTAACAATGTTTAAATGTGTTCATGTAGGTTTTGTTTTAGTGATTGGGAAATTGATTAATTGTTTTCAATTTCATTAATTATGTGGGTGTGTATATATATTCCATCACACTCTGATGAAGTCATTTGGACGAAACCTAGGTCAGTTGTGGTGGAGTTTCTGTGGATCTTTGTTATAATAAAGTACCTTTGGGTGAGCCTCAGCCTCTGTGGATTATTCTAATCATCTAAGCTTTGCAAAGCCTTCTTAAAAGGCACCTTTCGCTGACACCCCAGTGAAGGATCCTACACTGCCGTGGGATCTCGCGTTAGTACTGCAAATTCTAGTTTCATCCCCCTTTGAGCCTGCAGGCTCTGTGGACCTGCAATTTTTGTCCCGGAAGATGGCCTTCTTGGTTATTTCTGCCAGGATGGTGGATTTCAGAGCTTCAAATTTTGTCGGTCAAACCTCCTTGTATGATTTTTCATAAGGAATAGGGTATCCTTGCATACTAATCCATCTTTCCTTCCTAAGGTAGCTTTGGAGTCCACAGTATTAATCAGATGATTAATCTCCCAGTCTTTTTCCCAAATTTTCAAAATAAGGGAGAATATAAATTGCATTTGTTGAATGTGCACAGACAGTTTTTACCTGCACAGAACTAAATCCTTTCGTAAGTCTGACCAACTCTTCATTTCCTACTCTAAACGCTTTTTTGGGAGACTAGTAGCGAAGGTCACCATTGCCCGTTGGATTTCCCAGTGCATTACACTGGCATATTCTGCTAGGGGTTTATCCCCGCCAGGTCATATGAAGGCACATTCCACTAGATCTGTGGCTACTTTAGTGGCGTTTTGGTCCATAGTTTCATTAATGACATCTGCTGTGCGGCTACTTGGGCTTCATCACACACTTTCATCTTACATAAGTTGGACATCATATCCAGGAATAGGGTGTCCTTTGGCTCCACTGTGCTCTGGAATATCCTTCATGAGGGCTTCCTAGGTGTTTAGTAGCTGGGGACTCTGTCCCACAGGTTGAAGACCAAATGAAGACAACTTCAGATAAAGAAGTTATGTACTCATTATAACATTCCATCTTAGTTGTTGCTCTTCATTTGTCTTCAACCGATGTTCTTCGTGTTTCACTGTTGCAGTCATCACATTTGGGTTATCTGCTTGCAGTAGCCCTCAGTCGGCCTGATAATCAAATTCTTGGGTCCTGCATCTGTTGCTGTCTCATCTTCCGTGATGTCAGGTAGGGGTACAAAGCATGCAGCCGATACCATTACTTCCGTCTTTCTTGCCGTGCGGTGCCCGAAGCAGAAGCAGTTCGCAAGTGCTGGTTGGCCCACTCTTGAAATTTTCGTTTTCGAGTTTCAGAACCGAAGTCTTCAACTAAAGCTAAGTACCCTGTTGGGGAAACTCTTTCTTGCTCTAAACCGATGTTAGTAAAAGTCAATAATTGTATTTCTTGTGGAAAGCAAATACCTCATAAAGATTTTAATTTATACTGTATTCCTTGCCTAGGCCCTGACCATGACATACCTTGCTGTCTCTTTTGTGCCTTATTTAAACCACAAGCTATTCGTTGTCAGTATATTTTTGCTTCTAAATATTTTGGTACTCTGTTCAATTATCCAGATATTTCTTCGGTAAGCCACCAGACTACCGACATTCCGAAAAAACACAAAGATGAAGACAGAGACAGGCTGCCTAGGTCCAAAGCTGCCGTCGATGCTTCTCCTAAGCTAGTCGCCAGTTCACCGGTACTTAGTGAGGCGCTTTCGCAGCCCCTGATACCTGCTACTTCAGATTTGCATGCCTCTACTGAGACCCATTTGGAGTCCGGTATGCCGTGAGATGCTTCAGCTGTGGAACCTGCAGATGTCTCTACCTTGTATGGGTCCGGAGCCGCTGTGCAGGCACCAGCTTCTGAGGGTGTATTCAGGCCTACTGACCTGCATATTAAACAGACGCCATCTTCTTCAAGGCCCAAAACTTGAACCATGCCAAGAAAACAGATGCCCAGACCACATGGTCAGGCCTCTATGCTTAAAAACAAATAAGAATGTCTGAAGACCTTATTACTTTAATCAGGGGAAGCCAACCTTCCCCGTCTAAGAGACCTAGGACTGAATTTGCTTATGAAACTTTTGACCAGGATTCTGAAATTTTGTTTCTTCTGATGACCAGGATTTACCCTTATCTACCAGTGAGGATTCTGATGCAGAGGACTCTATTCCCTCTGCTTCTCCCCCAGAGGATTTTTCTTTTGGTGAAACCTTGCATATTCTTAGGGAACATTTTTGTTGGGAAAGCCAGGGTTACTCTGATTCTAAAAAGAGGCTCAGGAATTTCTTACTCCTGCCGCAACACAGGCCTTTAGCTATCCCTCCTGTGCTAGACATTGTTGTTGATGCCTTTTCGGAGTCTAGCCTGGCCCCTGACTCTCTACCTCCTGCTCCCAGAAAACCTGATAGATATTACAGGGTTCCTGACTCTCGCAAGTTCCTTTTTAAAAATCCTACTGTGGATCCTGAGACCATTTCACAGGGTCCCAAGGGCATTAAGGCTACTACTGCCAGAAATCCTACCCCCTCTGATAGAGATTCTAGGGCCCTGGATAGAATGGGGTAAGAAGGTATACACCTCTGCAACCTTGGCCATCAGGGCCTTAAATTGCCAGTTTCGTACGTTAAAGTATCAGCAGCATATTATTGGATTGCTTAAACAGAAAATTATGTTGATTGTGCTGAAAATAAGGATTTACAGGATTTAATGTATTCTGCTGAACAGGTTGGAAAACATACTTTGCAATGTGGTTTTGATTCACTAGAGGCATCTTGCAGGGCTGCTGTCACCGGGTCTGTATTTAGAAGACATGCTTGGCTTAAGGAGCAATCTTTGCCAGATCATGTTAAAACTAAATTACTGGTGCTCCCATAAATCAGGACCACCTGTTTGGCAACAAATCAGAAGTTGTTCTTAAAAAGATGGAGGAAAATACAAAATCTATGCAAACTGTTAAAGATATCTTACAAGTACAGCCTCCAAGATTTAGTATGCATTGGCCCTCTAAAAATTGGTCCTTTCGTGCCTCTTCCAGGTCTTCTCAGTTCAAACCCAGAACCAGCAGAACCCCCAGGCTTCAGTCCCAGGGTACGCACCGGACTAAGCAGTGGGCGGCTCCCACTTTCAAATCAGGAAGTAGTAAGACTCCCCCCTATGGTAAGCTGTCTCGATGATTTAACTTTAAAACTCTCAAGCACTTCTCAACTGACTGCTCTTTCAGGGGGAAAGATTGCTCTGCAAGCAAAAACTGGGAGCTCATTACCCAGGACAAATGGGTTTTAAGTATAGTTTCCAAAGGATACAGATTTCACTTCCACATGTTGCCATCCCCAAACTGTTGGCCAGATCTACCTACCCCCAAATCAGTGGGCAGAGGCTGAAAAGCAAGTACTCTCTCTCAAGATTAAAGGCTATGGAAATTGTACCAGAAGAGGAAAGGACAAGGTTTCTACTCAAGACTTTTCCTGGTACTCAGAAAAGACAACTCATGGCATCCTATCCTGGACCTTTCTATCGTAAACAACTTTTTGGTGATTCCAAAATTCAAGATGCTAACTCTTCACCAGTTGCTTCCCATGCTAGGCAAGGATGCCTGGTTGGCAACACTGGATTTAAAGGAAGCCTACCTGCACATCCCAATCAGGGAATCTTGCAGAAGATACCTACGCTTCAAAGCAGGCTACATGCACTATCAGTTCTCTGCACTGCCCTTTGGCTTATCTACTGTGCCCAGGGTATTCACAAAGTGCTAGCTCCAGTCATTGCATTTTGCAGGCAAAGAAATATTCAAATATACCCATACCTGGATGATTGTCCATACCTGGACGATTGTCTAATTCAGGCAGAAAGCCAGGACATACTTCTGAATCATCTGGCATTTTTCATCTTAATTTGTCTGAGGAAGTCTTCTAAATTAAGATGAAAAATGCTTAACTGTTTATTTTTGTATCATACTGTTTAGTTGCAAAGTAATAAACCTGTTTTTAGTTTTTTTCCGTTTTGGAGACTTTGTGTCCTTGAGCCTTCATTTGTTTCCTCATTTGACAACTTACTTCATACTAATGGCTACAAAATCCCTGCTATCCTCAAGGCAAATACTGCAAGCCTTGGGGTTCATGGCCTCCTGCATTCTACTGATTCCATATGCAAAACTGCATATGAGGAAACTACAATGGTATTTAAAAAGCCTATGGTGTCAACATTCTCAGGATCTAGAAGCAATGATTCCTATCATTCCTTTCCTACAGTTAGAGTTCCTTTGGTGGGCAGAGGCCTGCCACCAAAACAAAGGTCTACCGTTCACTCTACCCCCTGCCGCCCAAACCCTAACAACAGACGCATCAGACTATGCATGGGGGGGGGCTCACCTGGCAGGGAAGTGCATTCAGGGCAAATGGAACCCAAGTCAAATGCACATGCATATCAATCAAAAAGAAATGTTAGCTGTACAGAATGCTCTGACAGCCTTCAAGGACCACATTTTTCCAGGACAATTAATGGTAAAGACGGACAACACCACTGTTATGTGGTACATAAACAAGCAGGGGGTACCCATACATACCCCCTCTGCAGACTAGCCATGACTCTGTGGAACACAGCCTTGAGCTACCAAGTGCATCTACAGGCTCAATTCCTGCCAGGAAAACTAAATACATTGGCAGAAGAACTAAGCAGAAATCTCATGGACCCACACGAGTGGAAACTGGAACCAGAAAACATGTTGATAAACAAATGGGGGAGCCCAGATATAGACCTGTTTGCCTCCCCCCAGAACTACCAATTGGACAAATTCTGCACAAGGACTCCCCACAAACAAGCTTGGAAAGTGGATGCTCTGTCCTTCATCTGGAAAAATCTATCAGTTTATGCCTTTCCTCCTCTGCCTCTCCAAAGTACTACTAAAGATCAAACAGGACAAACCAAGGACAATACTGATTGCAAAAGACTGGCCACGCCAACACTGGTACCCCCACTTGCACATTCTGTCACTACATGGCACCGGCCACTGACTCCAACCCTGCGGTCACAGCAGGAGAGCCAGATTCTGCACCCTCAACTTCAAACCCTGAACCTGGCAGCCTGGCTAATTACCTAATCTTTCCATTACCATCCTTCAGTAAATAAGTGTTGAATGTCATTTTGGAGGCAAGGAGGCCTGGTACTAGAAAATCTTATGCTGAAAAATGGAAAACATTCTGTGCCTGGAACCAAACTGAAGGGATGGGCACAGCACCGCCCAATTTACCATAGATTCTTCAATATTTAACTGAGATGCTTCATAAGGGCCTTTATTTTTTTCCATCAAAATTCATGCCTCAGCCATTTCAGCTCATTACACCAAAGAACCCACCCCACTTCTCTCATCCACTGCTCAAGCAGTTCCTCAGAGGGGCCAAAAACTTGACCACCCAGGAGAGCCCCAACTCCAGCCTGGGACCTTAACTTGTATTGGAAAAACTCACTCTTCCTCCTTTTGAGCCAGCTGCAAGTGCAGAGTTAAAATTCCTTTCTTGGAAAACAGCCTTCCTTTTAGCAATCACTTCAGCAAGAAGGGTATCTGAATTACAGTCCCTTATGGCAGTGGAGCCTTTCATCATCTTTCATGCGGAGAGGGTGTCCCCCAGGACCAATCCTTCCTTCATGCCCAAGGTAGTATCCAGTGTGGCTCTTAATCAGTCCTTTCATTTGCCAACCTTATTTTCTAATCCAGAGAACAAAGGGGAACGAATACTGCAGTCCTTAGATGTGCACAGACAACTTAGATTTTACTTGGACAGGACTAAACCTCAAAGGAAATCTGAACAACTGTTGGTGGCATTTGCTGCAGGGGCAGAGGGGAAGGCTATTTCAAAGCAAACCATTTCTAAATGGATAGGCCATTGCATTCATTTCTGCTATAAACACCATGGAAAACCTATCCCACATGGGATTAGACCACATTCAACCAGGGTTGCATCTTACCTCTACAGCATTTCTCAAAGGTGTCCCTACCAGGGACATCCTAGAAGCTGCTAACTGGGGTTCTGTACATACTTTCACCAAGAATTACCATTTGACAATTTTTCTCTAAATCCAGAGCTGGCTTTGCCACTGCAGTCTTGCAGGGCCTTATAGCTGGTCCTAATGCTATCTAAATTCCTCCTCCCATCCTTAGCTTTGGGAATCTACCCAAATGTGATGACTGCAACAGTGAAACATGAAGAACATGGTACAGTTGTGTGTACACTTACCATAAATGTAGATGTTTGAGTGAACTCACTGTTGCAGTACTGGTTACCCTCCCTGCAGCCCCTTCACTTCTTTTGGCTATACCTCTATTCTCCTTCACCATGCTTAAAAGCTTTTGGGTATATTTGCTTTTTTGTTGGAGGTAGAACATTGTATATAAATATATATATATATATATATATATATATATATATATATATATATATATATATAATTGCTTCCCATTATGGGGGCACCTGACATCTGGGGCAAGAAAAACTGAAGTAATGGCATCGGCTGCATGCTTTATACCCCTGACTACCTGACGTCATGGAAGATGAGACAGCAACCAATGCAGGACCCAAGACTTTGATAATCAGGCCGACTGAGGGCTACTGCAAGCAGATAACCCAAATGTGATGACTGCAACAGTGAATATACTCTAATATCTACATTTATGGTAAGTGTACACAACTGTACTTTCCCTCCCTCCTTTCCCCCTGCCTGGCATATGACTGTGTGGTTGTCTGGCGAGTAGAGGATGTGGTCACCACTAGAGTGCCTCTTAGTCTCCCGTTTCTTATTTATAGAGGCATTCAGCATGGGACAATGTGTTGGTTTGGGTGTGAATGCTAGGTTAGGTAGCAAACTCAGAGGGGAGGAAGGAGACAGGAGCATTATGGGTAGGGGAGGAGCTTGGAGCTCAGATCAGATGCTGGATATGCGGCCGAGTCAGATCCGATAACCCACAGGTTAAGAGCAATAACGCCAATGGAATGTTATGGTGAGTACATAACTTTTTTTTATTCCGTGTTTTGACATTTTGTAAATGTCTTGCATGACAAATTTAACGTGTTTGGAAGTCTTGCATGTTTTTATAAATTAGTATAATGGCAGTAAATAGTTCACATTTTGTTTGTTTAAATGTGCAATATGATGATTTGCCATGTTGTAACTTTTTGCATTAAATCAATTGATTGTCTTTGGTTTTGTCTTATAAGTCTGTGGGTGAGAATGCATAATTGTTTCTCCAAAACTGACATGATGCCAGATCTTTAATTTCCCTAACACTCTGACCATTTGCTCTTGAATTGAGATGTTGAGGAATAATTATTAATAAGATTACGAGTTGGATGACTTTTTTGTGTGATTTCCTTGCCTGTGTACTTGTGGTTGAGTGTAAGGCCAGGAATTTCACCAGGCATCAAGGCAAGGGTTTTTCAAGAGGGGGAGCATCATTCAGGCAGGAGTGAGGGTTCTTAATGTTCTTGTCAGCATCCTGGTAATGAAGATACATGCAGTGACTTCTGGGTAGTGGGAGGGTGCAATCCTTGTTACCTTTTATGCCCACATCACCTTCCATGCTTCCACAAACGTGCATTGAAGGCTTCCACTAGGTGGCAGAGTAACTATTGTAAAACCTGCCCACAGTTCACATAATTGCATTACATCCTTCCTATGAAGGACTGTGACAGTGCTCGGCTGAGGCCACACTTACCTCCCCACCCCCTAGGATGGGTACACCTGTCCTCCCTGTCAGCTCCATCCAACACCAGAGACAGTAACTGAACTCTGGCCACCTAGTCTGTATTAGTGTCTTTTTTTCTTTGTGCTGCTAGAGCTGGCCAGATTCCAAGTTGTTTTTTTTTTTTTTTTTTTACTCAAATATTTATTAAAAATTTTTTTTCAAAATTTGCAAATTTAATTAGATTTTGTCTGATAAATTAAACAGAGTGGCAAACTATATACACTATTTATTTACATTTGGCCTGAGGTTAGAGTATAAGATAAACCAATCAAATCAATTTTATTTGATGTTGAATAATTATTTTCTTATTTTTTTCTTTTCACTCTAGAAGAGTCTGAATCTGTTTTTAATATCTCAATAAGAGATGATGTCTTCTTCCATGGGTTTTTGCTCCATGACTTAGAAGAGATCCTTAGTTCCTTGACTCTGATTTCCAATAATGCTGTATCATTTAATAGTCTTAAGAAATCTTCAAAGGATGGTTCAGTGTTGGTTTTCCATTTTCTGGAAATACATTTTCTAACAACAGCTAGTATAGTCCATAATAAATATAAATAATTTTTATTATTTCTGTTTTTTCATTAATATTTAATAAAATCAGAGATTTGGTTAATGTAAGTGTATCTAAAAAATATGGCTTGCAGAACAGATTCCAGGTTTTGGTAGTGACAAACATTACACCAAACTGGTATGTCCTGACAATCTCTAGACTGGCAGTGATACTTGTGCAGCTGGTAAACTAAACACCATTTTGTAGTGAATTGAATTACAGATGTAGTCACTGTTTGGTAAATAAAAGCTGTATTATACCATGACCCCCCCCAAAACGTGCACACTGATTGGCCAGCGTGCCCGTTGTAAATCGAGATGTACTAATGGAAAAAGGTCCGGTTGCCCGGACTTTTTTCCATTAGTATAACTCGTTTTTTTAAAACACTGTCTCGCTATGTTAAAAGGGTTTAACATAGCGAGACAGCTTTAAAATAAGCAACGGAGATCTCCGTTGCTTATTTTAGCTGTCTCCATGATAAACCCATTTAACATAGCGAGACAGTGTTTGTTAACGGAGAAAGCAAGATCTCCGTTGCTTTTAGTCGCTATGTTAAATGAGTTTAACATAGCGAGACAGTTTTAAAATAAGCAACGGAGATGTCCGTTGCTTATTTTAAACTGTCTCGCCATGTTAAACTCATTTAACATAGCGAGACATAAGCAACGGAGATCTTGCTTTCTCCGCTTTTGCTCACAACTCTGATGTACCGCGCAGGCGCCAGTACATCAGAACTGCCGGATGCCAGACATCTGCGGAAGGGCAGTAAACAGGCATTATACTATGCCATTATTTAAGAAAAGTAACAGTTTCTTTTCTTAAATAATGTCATAATATATAATAACTCACTTCTGGTGTGGGTAATGCTAATTACCCACGGTTGGCTTTGTTTGGTCCCTCGGGCTTCGCCCTCGGGACCAAACCACGCCAACCGTGGGTAAATTTAGCATTACCCACACCCAGGCGTGGGTTATTGCTATATTATTATAGATGTGTTGTGATTCTAGACATCTCTTAAGTTTGGCAGCTGCAGTGCACTTATGGGAAGCATGTGTTATGTATTCAACTGTTCTGCTTTTACAAACAGACTAAGTAATTAAATATTGTTTACAACAGCTAAGTAATATAAGGATATTGAGTCCCTGTGTAGTGGTTTATGCCTGGATATACGTTTGTGCCCCCATTGTGGTTGTCAGCAAGGTTCACACACTGAGTGCACTCTTCTTTGGCACTTTGCTTGAACTAGTGGATGGGGTATTTATACTGGAGTATAGTCACACTGCCCAGCACTGTTGGAGATGGAGATTTTTTCTGGCATGGTGTAAATGGAAACCTCTTAAACTGGTATTAGTTGTGCTTGTTTGCCTTTTGAACTTTTATCACACTGTGTATTTAGGATTATTTCAGTATGTCTGTCAGAGTATTGTAGGGCTTCACTGCAGATGCCCCCCCCCCAAATCACATAAGCTGGAAGCCCCCAATAATTTGAGCCAGATAATTAAATTATAGAAAACCGAAGTGTTGCTATCAGTTTGTCACAAACTAAGATCCTTTCAAGTGCTGCCATTGATTGGAACATGACACTGATAACTATACTGATCTTTGAATTCATTTACCAGAAGCAGAAAGAGTTGAGGGACTACATTTTGTCTGTATTTGACTGTGCTGATATTCACAATGTTCACCTAAGAACCCAGGTGTGAGGCAGACTGATAAGGGACAGCAGACCTGGGCCACCTAAGATGAGGACTGACCGATCAGCATGCTGATTATAACTTTCTCACTGTGAAAATTAAAATAAGTAAATATAAAAAGTTATTTGTGAAAATTTTGATTACAGTCTAGTAATTACTGTGCCTGGATGCCAAAAATGAATTTTGGAAAAACTAAAATGGACCGGAAAAGAACAAGCAGTTTTATTCAACAAAATGCAGTTCAGGTTGCAGCTTTAATGCAGGAGATTGCTTTCAGTAATTCACAGGAAAAAAAATAACATGAAATGCATTCAGAAGCACTTAAAATAGTGAGACATTGAATGAATATATAAAATCTCCTGATAAAAGACGGATAAAAACAGAAAAAGCTTTAAGTAGTCATTCAGATGAACTAATATAATTGTAGAAATCAGAGTGAAAAATGGTGACTGGCTGAACATGAGGCTTCACAAGAAGTTCTGTGTAAAACCAAAAATAATAATAATGTTAGAGTTAGGAGACAAAGCATGCAGAGAAAATCTGAGAGTATTTGCTGTACCAGAGAAACTTGGAAGGAGAAGATCTCATCTGTTTTTTGAAAGTAAGCAACTGCACAGGACTTCAGATGGAAAGAGTACTTCCAGCAGCTTTTGAATGAAGAAAACCCCACAGAAGTTGTACAGCTACAGACACAGCCTATGGTGATAGAAGAGGAGAAACCCATTGTGACGACCGTGCCCTGGCCCAGCAGTCAAGGAGCCTCAGTCCTCAACACTAACACCAGGGAGGTCATCTCCTAGAAGAGAGGAAAGAATAACTAATACACACAGTGAAGTACAATTTCCCGTAATTGCACACGGAGATCACAGTTAGTCTGGGGCTGGTTGCTCCCTTGCTCACCAGGTCCCCAATAAGACTCCCCACTGGCACAGCTATAGGGTCCAATGATCAGCCTAGCTGGACAAGCTAAAACCTCCAGTACCCTCTCTGTGCAAGCAGTGATTCATCTCCACTGTCAGTCTGATTGTCCTCCAGGCTGCTGCTTTCTGATGCAGCTGTAACCAAGGCTGCAATCAGGTCTACCTTAGTCAGGTTTTCATGCACCAGTCCCCTAGCCTGGCACATCTCCGCCTGCTGGCTCCTTGTCAGCTTTCCATACTCTACTGACATGCTGCCTGCTCACCCTGACTAACACTAAGCTAACAAAAGAAATAAAACAATTGTGATCTGAACTCTGAATATACACTGTGTGGCTGTTTTGGAGTACAAAACACTTTAAGATAACTGTACATAAGCTACAGGAATTCGCTCTACCCACACCACTACAAGCCAATTAGTGTTTGCCAACTAATCAATATATGATGTGGATCCCACCACAGCAAAACCAATATGTGATAGGATATCCTAACCACTGCCACCAATATGTGATGACCATGCGCTGGCCCAGCAATCAAGGAGTCTCGGTCCTCACCCCTAACACCAGGGGGAGGTCAACTCCTAGAAGAGAGGAAAGGATAACTAATACACACAGTAAAGTACAATTTCCCTTAAGTGCACACAGAGATCACAGTCAGTCTGAGGCTGGTTGCTCCCTTGCTCACCATGTCCCCAGTAAGACTCCCCACTGGCACAGCTATAGGGTCCAGGTCTCAGCCTAGCTGGGCAAGCTAAAACCTCCAGTACCCTCTCTGTCCAACCAGTGCTTTGTGTCCCTGCCCAAGTAGCTGACACAGCGTGCACACACACACACTTTGAGATAAGTATTTATACAGCTTCACATGCATTCCTGGGAAAGGCCGACACAGATTCTCCAGCTGTGCCCCTTTACCCAGACTGAATAAGCGTACTAGGGCCAGTGTTCAAAAACAAAGGCGACAGTCCCAACTCTGGGCATTATAGAGGTATCAAACTCTGTTTATCACACTGCACGAAAGTTCTGGAGAGCGTGATTAATAAATGAATATGCAGATTAGTAGGAAGTAAAATGGAAATGAGCAATTCGAATTCAGATCAGGATGCAGCACAACTGACCCGATGTTTGCAATGAGACAGATACTTGAGAAGAAGCTAGAAATGAGGCAAGTCTCCAACTGGGCATTCCTAGACTTAGAGAAAGCATATAACAAGGTCCCAAGAAAGCTGGTTTAGGCAGTCTTGCGATGATTTGAAGTCCCAGAAACATTGGTAGAATTAGTGCAAGCTATGTACAAGGACCCAGTGACTCAAGTATGAACAGTGTTCAGTCTTGCAGCGGGGTTCTTAGTGGGAGTGGGTGTGCATCAGGGTTCAGCTCTGAGCCCACTGCTGTTCATACTGGTGATGTACTACATTAGCACACAGGTTGGAGGGGACAGGTAAGTAAAGTTGCTGTATGCAGAGAATGTGGCACTGCAGTCAGAGCAAGAACTTCAGCAAAGTGTAGGGGATTAGAATTCAAAACTGAAGGCACATGAGATGAACCTGAGTGTAAATAAGGCAGTTTTAATGGCAGTAAATGAGGGAAGTCAGAAGAACCTGAACATTGAGATAGAAGAGAAAATAGTGTAACATGTTAACAGCTTCAAGTATCTGGGAGGGGTGGTTGAGGAGAAGGGAATTCTGAATGAGGGGGTCAAAGCTAGAATTAGAGGGGCTGCAATCAACTGGCACAAAGTGTCAGGGGTAGTGTATGACCGACAAATGGCAAAGAAGATGAAAAAGTAAAGTGTACAAAACAGTGGTGCAACCTTGGCAACAAAGGCAGAGCAGATGAAGAAGCCAGAGGTGATGGAGATGAAGTGCCTGAGACAGGGGGCAGGATGTACATTGTGAATCAGGCAAAGCAATGATGACATTAGAGCAGAAGCGAATGTTGCACCAATTGCAGAAATGGTCAGACAGGACAGATTTCAGTGGTTTGGGCACATTTGCAGGAAAACAGAAAACAATCTGGTGAAGATGATTTAGGTTAGACAGGAAGAAGGTAAAAGGAAAAGAGGGCATCTATCAAAGAGGTGGATGGATTGTGAGAGAAGACCTGTGACAGTCTGACATGAGTGTTTGAATATGAAAATGTCAACAAGTGACACGACACCCCGACCCCATGTAAAAAAATGGGGGAAAGGGGAGTTGATGACGACTATGTAAGCAAACTGCACTGGTGTTCCATGGCAGGATTTAACTGACAATGCACATAATGCGAATCCTTCAAAACTGGCTTCCAAAAGTTCAAGACCTGTGTTGGTGCAGGTGAAATCATGCCAGCAAAAAGAACTGCTCCTAATAAAACTGTTTGCCAAGGAAAGAGTATTAAGAACTGGGGATACCAGAGTGTTTGTGGAGAATGATTATTCACTGAACACTGGTAAAAAAAAAAAACAACTCGGTCCTAGCAATCAGGGAATGTGGAGAGACAGATGTGAGATTTCAAGTTGCTCTATACAGCTGTCCTCTGAATATATATATATATATATTTTTTTTTGAGGATCAAAAACATTTGTACATACATAACTTGCTATGGAAGAAATTTAAAAAAAAATTAGTTGGCAAACAGCAAGATTCGGGGAGCCCTGCTTCTCAAGCTTATGTCAGTAAGAAAGCCCAGAGACCATTCTATGGAAACCTTTCAATTATTCCTGAAGGGAATGCTTGAGTGACAGAATAAAGCCTAGGAGCTGTCCAGAAGCGTCGGTGCTACCTTGTACTCAAACCAAAGACCTGTATTGGGAGACAGATACCACAAAGGGGAACAGCAGTAAAGTGAAAATGTGAGAGAACTGTAAAGAATCAGCCTTACTAGATTTAGTTTAGACAAAAGAAATGTGCATGTTCTTCATTCTCAATGCCCACCAACAATAAAGATGTTTTCTTGCAATGAGCTTCCATCTGTATCATCATTACTGTAATGTTTTCAAATACTTGCCTCCCCTGCACAAATCCAGATTGGTTCATTACATATCAGTTTTTGGTTCATACCTATCAGTTTTGGTAACATCATTGACATTCTCTTTGCTAGTATAGACATAAACAGTTTATATTCATTGTTTAAAATGAAAATGGGTCTATATGAAGCTGGGTTTTAAGGGTCTTTACCATGTTTGGGTAATACAATCACCATAGCTTTCTTCCAAGATGCTGATGCTTCCTTGCACTGTTTTTCAAATAGTTATTCAAAACCTTCCAGCCCCTATCCCCCCAATTTCCATATAAATACTTTCTGTTCATGAAAATTGCATTTTTGATTATATATTGTTTTTATCTTCTCTTCTTAACTTGGCTGTTAACTTGTGTGCCTCATTTCCTCAAACTGTCATAATTGAGTTTTCTATAAATATTTCCTTGTGTGCCTTTTCTTGGTTTCCACATTCTTCTGCTTTTGTATACATGTTCATAAAATGTCTGAAATATTTATCATACATCTGTAGGGTCCATGTTCGCTCCGAGTATGGTGACCGTCCTATTTTGTGATGCTTAAGTCATTGTGCTAAAAGTCATTTTTGTACTTTGGAGTTTTCAAAAAGTAGGTGCTTAACAGCAGCAGCCTTTCTAAACTCATGCATACTTTCCAAACACTCCTTATTTTACTTTTAGAACTTAACAGTTCTTCCTCATTTCCTTAGAGATTCCTCTCATTCTGCAATACTTTAACCTTTGTCAACCCATCTAAATAAAACTTGCTTCTTTCCCATGTCTGTTTTTTCTTTTATTTTCAGAGTTTTAAACTCCATTTTCATGTTATTCCCCTCACTAGCAATCCATTCTGAAGAAATGTCCATCTTCCCTAATAATTTTCAAATAATTTCCAGTACTCCTTCCTTAAATTATTTTCTCTTTAATAGATAAGGTACCGGTGTCTCTCTCTCACTTCATTACTATGCATCTTTATCTTTGTTATTATTAGAGCATGATCTGAAAGTCATTGGAAGTGTCAGAACTTTCAATTAAGCAAACATGCTCATAAGAAATATAATTTTTATCCAGTCTAATGCAGTCATGACGCACTGAGGTACAATATGTAAATTCTGTCAGAGATCCTGCTACTGAAATCACATCCTCCTTGACAAATATTTCCATACTTTAAGAAATCTACATTCTCATTATATTTCACCTTCTAGGTCTCCCCGATAAATCCTTGCTACTAAACATTATTTTTCAGCCCCCAGTTATAAGCAGTAATCCCTGCTGAAAACTCCACAATAGCAGTTTTACGTGTTATATAAATACATCCCAGTGGAATTCTTCTTCCCGTCAGTAGTTCAGGCACAAATCTGCCGTGTTTTTTTCCTGTCTTATATCAGTAGTGAAGTCTCTGTACCAAGCAGCATTACTCCCCTTTTATTTTGCCCTTGATATTTTGTTGAATGTCTACCCTGAAATCCTTTTTGTCAAATTCATGTACTCATTTCTATCTAAATGCGTCTCCAGTGACACTGCAGTTTGCACCCTGCATTTGTTAACATAATTCAATACTTTTCCTCTAGCTATATGGCTGTTTACATTCCATGATAATATGGACAAGAGTAGCCATTATGATCAAAAGCTGTTACTAGTTCTTTAATGTGTTTCCATTTTTTTTTAGCTTGTATGCACTAACGTTTGACAGGCAGAGCTCTTACACAGTTTTTTTTCTCTCCTCCATTTGAACCTGTCCAATTTTTCAAGGCTTTCTGCTTCAATGAAAATACTCACAAAATAAATAGATTTTCAGAAGCTCCTATCCTCTTTTAACTTGTAGTAAACATACAACTATGTACAGTGTCAAAAATTAAGTTTATCCTTCTGTATGGGAACAGTTAACTCAAATTGACTGCTTGCCCCCACAGGCATTTCCTGTTCTAAAACTGAGGTTCCCCTTTCTTAAAGCATGTTACAGCCTGTTGCTCTTGTCTTTTATTCATATCTGTAGTCCCCTCCCAGATATGAAAAACATTGTGGATGCTTTCAATAAACTTTAACTTTTAATCCTAAGTAAAAGTGAGTTGGTTGACTTTAAACAAATTTGTACAGTTTTATATTGAATCCATTAATGTATTAAGGCTACTAGGGTGGCACTTGTATAACTTGTTTGCTTCCCTCAGTTTCCAACTTTTTATTTTTCACTGAACTGCTTACGAGTGTACTTTTAAAATGCTAATTACACTATAGCTGGTACACCTCTGTCAGCACAGTCATTAGGGGACTCGATGTTAATTGTTTGCACCTGGAGACTGCTAATCCGCAAGTAAAGCATACAATGTGCCCTTTTCAATTAACAAATTCTGCTCTTTAACTCCAGTCTAGTTGCTTATTTGTGTTTTCAAGAAATTAATGCAGTCTGTTCTTTCCAGTTTATATACTACTCTAGGAAAAGTTTGGTTTCTTCTATGTGCTGTCTCTTCTAGCTCTGCTATTTGAAACAGTGGTTCTTGAAATGCAAAAGGTGTACTAATTGGTTCTCGGAGAAAATAGCTAATGCATGTAATAGACAACCAGATTATATTAAAGCAAGCGATAATTCAGTAAATGACTACTACTGCAATTCATACAGAGTTGCATGTATCTAAGTACAATTGTAAATTTTGTTTTGTAAGACCCATCACTGCTCCTGCTACTATTGGAACTGTCTGGGTATCCTCCTTCCACATTACCCTTGTTTCGGTCTGCAAATCCTGGTATTTTATGACTGTCTCTCTCTATGCAAAACACTGTAGTCAATGGGTGTGGCAATTTCACTGGTCAGTGCTACTTTTGTCTTTTCATAGACTACTGTATCTGGTTCTCACATTTATTTTTTGAACTGTTGGTAATAGGTGATCTCATGTGATGTAAACGTCATCATTTTTTCTAATGCTTTGTGGTTCATATTTCCATTGTTTTTCAGCTACTTCAGTATTATAATGTTTGCACAATCCTCGATGCAACAGTCTTCTCACATTATTATGCCTTTCAGTATACAGTCCTCCTGCCATTAGTTTATCACAACCAGCAACAAACTGTGCAACTGTTTCCAGTTCTGTTTTACAAAACCTACATTTGTCTTTTTCTCCCACTTGTTCAATGGACTTTGTAAGCCAGCATGTGCATAGTCCACTGTCTTGGGCCACTAATATTAACCTTTCATCTTTTAGTTTAAATTCACCTCTCCTTATCCATTCCTGTGATGGGTCCTGATCAACATGGGGCTGTTCCAAGAGTTTTCTATACTTGTAACTGTATTTACACACTTCTTGCCTTCTCATGTGATCCTTCACGTTATATTTTTTTTTTTGCTCTTTCAGTTGTTGCCTGATTTTTATCTACTTCTGGTTTGATTTCTGTTCCCATTTGATGCCACTATGCTTTAGCTAAACTAAGCAGGGAAGTCATCTTCACCTTATTCTCGTCATGTTTCAAAACTTTCATTATGTTTGGGTCTTGTGAAGTCAGCAGATATGTATGCAGTCCCACAATTGCAGATGTGTACATATAATAATCAATTTCGAGGCAGTCCACACCTCCTTCAGAATGGGGAATATATTGTTTGGTATGCACTGATTTTTTTTATAAATCCATTTGTTGAGCATGACACATCCTTCCTCTTTTCCTGTCCAGCCTATCCAACACCTTTTGGGGCCAATGAATCACTCCAAAACTGTAAGTTAGGACAGGAAGAACAAATTGTTTTGTAGCTTGATCTTTGTTCCTAGATGTCAACGCTGTTGTCAGTATTAATTTAAGTCTTCTAAAATATTCCTTAAGTTTTATTCACATTTGTTCATGTTTTATTGTTGATCCTTCATCCATTCCCAAATATTTATACACTCCCTCTTGCTCAAGTTCTTTTATGTCACATTCCTGCCCAAACTGATGTTTTCTTGGTGCTGCAGCTTTCCTGCTTTAAAGGTTGCTTTTGCACATTTATCAAGACCAAATGACATTCTTACATCATCTGAAAATGTTCTGACCACTTGCAGTTGTGCTTTCATTTCCTCATCTGATGAACTATGCAATTTTAAATCATCTAGAAAAAGGTAAGTCTTTGCACTTTGTTTTCTGAGAGCCAAATTGTAGCTATGACCTTTTAAGCAGACAGCTAAACCTAAACAAGTATAGGCCTAAAACAGATCCCTGTGGGGGGCACCATGACTCTAACCTAGAATTTCACCTGTCCATTTGCTTTTTGATACTTGCAATGCCTTATTTGTAAGTCGTGTAGCTATCCATATTCAGTATTACATCAATACCTAGTTCTAATTTATTGATCAATGTTTTGCATATGGTCGTATCAAAGGCTGAAGTAAAGTCCACATAAATTACATCACAGCACAGTGTTTCATTTATAGATAGATTGTTGAACATCCTGTTACAGGAGATTATATGTTTAGTTTCAACAAATGAATGCTGATGTATGGTTTCATGTCCCAACCTTTCCAGGTCTGACAGTTTTATCCAAAATAACCTCAATTATTTTTCCAAAAAAAGAATATAAACATATGGGTCTGTATCACTGTTGGTTTGTCCTGTTCTCCTTTCCCTTAAGGGTAGGTTTAAATAGTGCACATCTCCAATATTGAGAAACCTCTCCATACTTAAATGTCCTAGTGAGGAACAGCTGTAGTAGTACTATAAGTTCATGTTGAATAGTTCTCTGGTCATTGCTACTATTTCTAAATCCTTCCTATGCTTTGTTTAAGTCCAGTTTGTGTAGCTCTTTTTCAATATAATTATGTCTAATTTAATTTCAGTGTCTGAAGTTATCTGGGTGTTACTAGTACAGTTTTAGCACCCCTTTTGTGGAGCCAAACTGTTTGCATACAATTTTGTAAATATTTAATTTGTTGTATTTGAGAATAAATGTTAGAATCTGCCCACAGTTAACTCAGTTTGTCTTTAATCCTACCACATCTTATGCATTTGTAAATTGGTTTCTTGGTACACTCAATATCTTCATAGACATTTTGTTTAATTTTTTTCTTGACCTTTTCTCAGTACTATTTTTAATTTGTCTTTCCAGCTTGCTTGTTACAGTTTTCAAAGTTATAATTAGACCTTGTTTCCATTTATTTTATTTTTTGTGTCTTAAGTATCTTGTTCTTATGAAAACATATCCTCCTAACCTTATGTGCCCAGATCCCAAGTTAAATGTGTTTGCTTTCAGTTTCCTTTCAAAACATAACACATTAATTCTGCAGTTTTTTTTTTCACTGAACACTTTGCTCAGATTAGTTTGACATGTTGACTGTGACTGTTTTATTTCCATATAGTCTGTTAGTATTCTGTCCTTTGCTTTAAATCTCATTTGGCAGAGTTGTCTGGTAGTTTAACCTTTATAATTCCATGATCATTGCACATCTGCAGTGGTAAAACGTGACACAAAGTAACTGTCATTTCCCTAGGAATACAAATAATTGTCCGGCATGTTTCGTTCCCTGTTTTTTTTTTTTTTTGTTGTTTGTTTTTTTAACAATCTGAAGCAATATTGCTGTTCCTGATCATATGTTTTAAATAACTTCTTTACTAATATTGCTGAATCTGTATTATTCCAGTTTTTTTCCTGATAAACTTGCGTCCGCAGCCACTGCTATTTTCCCTCAGGTGTTTCTTGCAAGAAATGCATGAATTCCTGTAGATCATCAGCACTTGAATGTGGTGGTCTGTATACTCCAAAAACGACCTGTTCTAGGGTTGTCTTGTCACAGTTGCACAATTTACATTAATGTTGTAATTGAACATATAATCATCACGTCTCAACAATCTTTTAGTATCTCCATCTGATTTTTTTGTTAGAATGTCAGTTCAGTAAAAACATTTATACCCTGTCGGAACTGGTTTCCTGTCTTTGTTCTTTAACCCGTGTTTCACAAGCAACAACATCTTGTGGGAATGTAGCAGATTTTCAAGTAAGAAAAATAGTAATGCTTCTAACACTAACCAACCATCCCAGGTGCATCAAATGTTGCTATCTGTGAGCTGTTAGGATTTTTGTCAGGTCAGAAATTTATCTTGTGTTAGTCAACTATTGTAATGCATCTGCTGCAGGCATTCTCTTCCCTTGTCTAGACAAGCGCATGCCATCCTCTCAATACACATGTGCCAAAATTTGGATGCTGTACACATTTCCACTTTTTAAAATGGGTTATTTCTTCATGTAGGCATTTACAGTAAAAATCTTCATTCACCCTAACCCGACTCTCCTTTCTATATGAAATTTATTAAAAATACATCCTAACACCTGTACAAGCTATGCTAAGAGGGCTGTACATTTCCTAGTAACAGTCAAAGTCCTTGAAGATGAGATCATTTGTACCACCATGAATAAAAACAGTTCCATACTTTTTTATATTAAGGCATTGTAACATACTAATTGCATCATGTAGTTTTGCTCATGTCAAGAGTTGTGACACTATTAGATGATGTTCATTATCCTCCAGTGCAAACGTCAGTATCAGTTCCTCTAACTAAATCTCTAATTGAGAATATATAATTTCTGATGAGTCCCCCACTTCTAGTTCAGTAATGTCAATCGTTTTTTTACAAAGGAATGATCTTTACCATTAGTGTTATTAATCTAAGCATTTTCATTGCAAGCATATAATTGTCATCCAGCTGTCTTTGTACTTCCACAGTTTGAGGCGTGTTTGTCTTTTTCCTTTTTTTTTTTCTTACTGTATTCTTCAGTCTTTTCAAGTTTGATTTTCAATTCTTCCTTGTGTTTCCGAAACCTTCACATACAAATTTCAAAATGCTCACCCTTTAGTCTGTTTCACTTAATTCCTCTTATGTGTTTTGGTGACTGTGGACCTAAAATAGAAGCTATGGAAAGGATCATCATGGATCTCATAAATAAAGATATTGGGGACCTACAGACACTGGATCCTGCCCAGTTCGTCTTTAAGGGCAGATCCTGCCTCTTAAACCTGGTCGATTTCTTTGAAACAGTCACCAAGGCCATTGACGAGGGGAAGGTGGTCCACATAGCCTACCTGGACCTCGCAAAAGCGTTTGATACAATACCTCACTCGGGAATTATAGATAAGCTCACCAACTTAAATATAAACCCGTATGTCACTAGATGGGTTGCAAACTGGCTCAAGGACAGAACCCACATGGTTAGAATTGCTGGAGCCATGTCAGACTCCAAACCAGTTACAAGTGGCTTCCCACAAGGCTCAGTCCTGGGACCTCTCTTGTTCGGTATATATTTCTTGGAGGTACAGGCCAACACGGAAGGACTGTGGCTGACCAAGTTCGCAGATGACTGCAAACTGGGCGCCATAATAGACTCTCCAGCCGACACAAGCATCCTCTAAAAGGGCCTCATAGAAACAGACAACTGGTGCTAGAGCCATGGCCTCAAGCTAAACACCAAAAAGTGTATAGTCATCCCCTTTGGCAAAAACAAAGTGCCCACAAATTACCACATAGGTGGTAATCCATTAAGTACAGAAGAAGTAGTTAGGGACCTGGGGACCCAAGTTGATAACAATCTCTCATTTGACAACCACGTGGCCAAAGTGGTTAGAAAAACATTTTATATAGCCCACCTAATCATGAAGGGATTCACATCTAGATCAGGAGAGGTCATTGTGCCTCTTTTACTCATCCCTCATCAGGCTCATAATTGAGTACAGTGCCACTTTTGGAATGTGCCTTACCAGACACCTGCAGCAACTGGAAAGACCCCAAAAGTACCTCACCAAGAGGATCAAAGGGCACAAACAGATGCCATATGCTGCCCGGTTAAAGAAACTCCAGCTCTACTCAGTGGCATACCGCCTGCTCAGAGGCAATCTGTGCCTGACGTATAAAGCCATATCCAACCCGGAATTAATGGACATGCTGCACCTCAGAAAATCCAAATCCCATAGAGCTACGCGCTTGAGAGACTTGATCCTCAGCACTGAAATAAATAGGACATGCTGGAGGGACAGATTCATAACCCAGAGGCTTCCTTCCCTCTGGAATAAAATCCCAGTCCAGGTTAGGCAGAGTCCCTCATTGACTCTCTTCAAGAGGAATCTTGAGTGGATGGGAGATCGTGTTAGACAGTGGCACAGTATACTAACCTTGAAAAAGGGCATAGCAAAATTAATTTAAAATGGGTGGGGAAAGCCAAACACACTCTGGCTAGGCTTATAAATGCCCTAGGGCAGGTAGCCTAGTATGAACCTATGAACCTATAAAAGATACTCATCACATACCCATTTACAGAAACTTTAGATCCTTTTTAAGTTTTTTTTGTTTCTTGTTCACATTTTCAGTTCTCCACTTTACACTTTTGTCTTTCCACACTAGCAGTAGGATTCACAAAGTGTATGTAGCACCAGTAAATGCCTTTTGCAGACTGCAGTGCATTCATATTTCCTCCCTACTTAGAGTACCTTATTTTTGTGAACCTTTTAAAAACTTTGTCTCTGCCTTTTGTGAGGTGTGTTGCAAAACCAAAGCTTTTGTATGAATCTAGAGAAGTCCTGTCTCATTCTTTCACACAATAGCATTTCTAGATGCATCTGTAATGGCTTTTTCTAGAAAAGATGTTTTAGCGTATTCACTTCATTTAGGTTTCTTTGCAAACAGTGACTACTGCAAGGCAGCATCTCAGCATTTTAGGTTGCATGGTTTTCACTATCCTCTTGATTCCTGTAGCCAGATTGCACATGAGAAAAAAATCTGTGGTTTCTCAAGTCAGTAAGGATTCAGTATTAACAGCCTTTATCTTTTGCAAACCCAGTGCTGTCAGAAAAGAAATATTATCTTGGGCAGGAGTAAACCTTTCTGAATATAGGTCTTCCAGTTTCTTCTCCACCCATCTCTGTAACTGCTGATGCTTAAGAATTTGCTTGGGGGCCATATTCAAGGAAATCAAATTACAGGGTCATTGGGGCCATCATATCAACAGAACATTCACAACTATCAAAGAAACGATGACCTTTATAAAAGCACTAAAGACTCTGAATCATATGTTGACTTCTGGATCTGTATTGGTAATAAGGCAACATCGCTGTAATTATGGTATATAAACAAGCAGGTCTTTATCCCTGTACAGATTACCAGTGATAGCTTGAAAACTTGCAACTAAGCACATTGTGTCCTTTCAGGCTGCTTATATTCTGTCAAAGTAGCACACTGTGGCAGACACCCTGAGCAGATCCAGGACAGGCTCCTATGAGTGGAAGCTGCCCACTGGGGACATCCAAGCGGTTATTCACATGTTGGAAATTCCCCAACTAGATCTGTTTAACTCTGTTCACAACAGAGAGCTAAAACAATTCTGCTCCAGGACACCTTGTAGAAAGACTTGGAAGACAAATGCCTTTTCCTTCCCATGGATGATGTGCTCTTCTGTGTGCTTCCCCCTCCTTTTTTCCTCTGATAACCAGAGTTCTTATAAAGATCCAGAAGGTCTCAACAAAAATTTTCTGGTAGATCCGTTTTAGCCCAAAGAATGTTGATTATCTCTTCTCATGAAAATGGTCAAGGGCAATTACCACAAACTTTGCTAGAGTATGGATCTGCTCCCACTAGACAACGGATCACCCCAACCTACAGAAGCTTTAATTGTTGGATTATAGAGTTTTGATCCGTCTTGGGTACCTGTTTTCTAAGAATGTATAGCGAGTAATAAGGGAGGTTGGAAAACACTCCACTAGAAAGTCCTATTTTACCAAATGGAAGGTATTTTTTAGTTACTGCCACATGAACCAGGACCCATCCAAGGCCGAAGCCCCTCTGGTTCTTCACTATCTGTGTGAGTTGCTTAATTCAGGGTTTTCTTGCTTTTCCTTTCAGAAGTACTTTTTCAGACTTTTCTTCTCTGCATTTAGATCCTCCCTTTCTTTGCTCCAAGTGAAATAATTTCTGAAAGAAGTTTTGCACATCTGTCCACATCAAATTCAGGTGGCACCTGCTTGGCATCTTACCTTTGTCATAGAAAAAATTAATTATTCCACCTTTTGAGTCAGCTCATCAGGCTGGCATGAAGGCATACCTCTCAACTGTACAGATATTTGCATAATATGTTTGGTTCATTTTTCATAAAACTGTGGTTTACTGGCAAATCATTAAAGATTTGAAGGCAGAAAATAATGACTGACATTTAAATTTTAGACTTAATACCCTTCGGAAAATGCATGTTAACACAAAACCAGTTCTGTCAACTTTCTAAGTTTGTAAGAGCAATATTTAAAAATTGTCCCTATTTTTGGGCCTTTATCCCTCCCATTATTTATGGCTTTGTCCAGATCTCTTGGTCTAAGAGGTTGAGAGGTATGCATGAAGGTCTTGACTTGGAAGACTGTTTTACTTACAGTTCAGACTTTGGCTAGGGGAGTGCCTGAGTTGAAAGCTGTTATGGCGAGCCATCCCTTTCTCACATTTCATAGAGACAGAGTTTAAGAACTAAGTTCATAGGTTCATAGGTTAGTACTAGGCTGACTGCTCTTGCGAGCCATTTTAAGCCTAGCCAATTATCCCTTGTGAGACTCAAACCCTGGACCTCGTGTTTGTAAGGCAAACACCTTAACCATTAGGCCACCCTCCCAACCCTCATTTATTCTTAAAGGAGATTCTTAATTTACTTCATACAAGTCTGTTCATCTCCCAGTGTTCTTTTCAGAACCAAAGAACAGAGGAGAGAGAATTCTGTATACTGTAATGTCCACAGGCAACTTGGATATTACATGGACAGAACAAAAGTTTAGAGTTTCTGACCAGTTCTTCATTTCTTTTGATTGAATGAAGAAAGGTCAACCAGTGCCAGAATAGATAATTTTCATTTGGTTGCCTCATTTAGTCCATTTTTTGTTCTGTTACCATTGCATACCTGTCAACTGTCCCATATTTGCAGGAAAATACCGATTTTTAACTCAAAATAACGGTGTCATGAAATTTCAAGTGGCCCCTTTAAGTCATGATTTCCATAGATTAATTTGCCTCCTCATCAGACTTTGGCAGTGTGATGACGCCATTGGAATCACAACCATAACTACTTGTACACTGGTGGAGGAGTACGTTTTCTGCAAGAACGGCTTTTTTGTGGTAATTGCAACTTCCATATGACTCCTCCCACCTTTAATATGTGGACAACATACTGATACAGTGAGGAGATTATGGTATTTACAGTAACTTGTTTATCAGTAAACACATGAAAAAGACGTTCCAAGACTGCTCTTTCCAAGTTTTTAAAGCCAGTGCTGGGGAAGGATGCAAGACATCTATCTGAGATCAGCACAACGGCAGCCAAATGAAAAAGAAAGTAGATATTAAGGCATTGGTGCTGTTGTAAAGACATTAAACTAAATGGGTACAGAAACAGAGATCAAGCTACCTGCTGGAAGATGACATCTGTCCAGGTGAATAAGCTAGGAGCCCTTTACTGAGTACCAGAACTGTGCAAGCCTGATGAACACAGAACAAACGCATCTTTTTTACTCCCTTGAGAAACTGACATATCATCATGCTGGTTCTATGGATATGCTTACACTTCAGCCCAGAGTTACTTTTCCCCCCCTCCTATTTTACAAGGACCTACACTGCTAAGATATACAAGAAGAGATTTGAGCTGATCTTATTGCTTACCTGAGAATGCAGATTTAGTAGTTTATTTGGCTCAGTGCCACTGTCCTTCCTATTATGTGGGAAAAACATCTCGTAGATTACAAAACGTATGTATTAACACAGCCTGCATATTAGAAATCTTAAAACTAATGCATTATGCAGGCATATTAGTTTAAATCCTTCCCATACTTCTGGGTTTCTTGTTGTACAACACGTTAAGAAAGATGTGCAGGGTAAGGTCTTAAACACCTTTCCCAGCAGGAATTAAAATGGCAAATTCGTTTAAATGCCTTTGTGTCTCCAGGTTTAAATGATGGATGTTCTTTGGCACCCGTGTTAAAACTTAAACATTATGGAACTGATTTTTAGTGTTATGTTAATACTGTTTTATCATGTGATTTTTAGCTTTTTTATTGGTTATGGTTGAATATTTAAGGTATTTGAATGTCACATTGTTCTGATGAAGTTCCTGTTTAAGGAATGAAAGCGCTAAACCTGTGAAACATGCAACTTCTATGAATAAAGCTCTAAAAACTTGGAAAGAGCAGCCTTGGGACGTCTTTTTCGTGTGTTTACTGGTTTGTCTTTTGGTGGAATTTGGAGTTCAACTTGTTTATCAGTATTGGAGTTTGTTTTGCCATTCTTATTTTGTTTTTTCATTTTCAGTTCATTTCCTGCCACTGAAAATGTACAGAAATTGCTATGAAAAAAAAGTACTTCCCTAAAGATTGGGAGTGTCTGATCCTGTTAAGATCTTGAAGAAGCACTTGATTTATACTGTGCATTACCATTAAATCCGCAGTGGTACAGTGGTAGCATTGTTACCTCACAGCAAGAGGTTCTCCTGTCCGATTCTCGGCTGGAGTCCCTTCTGTGTGGAGTCTGCATGTCCTCCCCGCGGTCAAGTGGCCTCCAAAAGACATGCGTGAATGGGTGTGTCTTCACTGAAGGTTGGGCGTTGGGCTGGCAACTTGGCACCATAAAAATTGACTGCCAATCATTAGCGGACCGGAGTTTGCTGTGGCAACCCCCTAACCGGGAAAGCCGAAGACAAACAAGCAACCATTAAATACTAGCCCCGACAGCCTTTGTTGTCTGTTATGTTAACAAGTTAAAAAAAAATCAGTCCTCTTGTATGAGCAGCATTTAATTATTACCACTGTATACAGATATTTGCTGCACTGTCAGTATTTACAAAAAAAAAAAATTCAAGAGGAAAGTCATCCCTGAAGCGATTGGGAGCAAGCAACTGCATTCTCAGGTAAGCAGTAAGATCAGCTCAAATCTCTTCTTGTATATCTTAGCAGTGTAGGTCCTTGTAAAATACGAGGTGGGAAAAAAGTAACTCTGGGCTGAAGTGTAAGCATATCCATAGAACCAGCATGACGACATGTCAGTTTCTCAAGGGAGTAAAAAAGATGCGTTTGTTCTGTGAACATCAGGCTTGCACAGTTCTGCTGCTCAGTAAAAGGCTCCTAGCTTATTCACCTGGACAGATGTCATCTTCCAGCAGGTAGCTTGATCTCTCTGTACCCATTTATTTTAATGTTTTTACAGCAGCACCCATGCCTTAAGACCTACTTTGTTTTTAATTTGGCTGCCGTTGTGGTATTCTCTGGTAGCTATCTTGCACATAGTACATCCTTCCCAGCACTGACCTTCAGTACTAGAAATCTTGTCCTTTGACTAATATTAGAACAAACTAGAACTATGGGAAGGTGATGTGCTCAGAGGAATGCCGCTGAAGTTAACTGTAATTAATTTGAGATTAGCCTAATTGGTTTTCTCTCACTAACCGACTCTGCGGTCCTCCTTTCTGAGTGTATCTGGCTAATACTTCCTGGACATTATTTTTTTCTGTGTTTGGCCTCGGGTTTGTACTACTCTCTTTTTTCAGTGTTTTGGAGCTCCAGCACATTTCATCAAATTCATCAAGCATTCCTCTTTCAGTTGTCTCAGCATTTTTCTTCTTTTTCTGGTTGATTGCCCCAACTTTTCTGGCATTTTATCTTCTCCCTACAACACTAAAATAAATTTGCATTCTTCATCCTTATTTGACAGCATGTGCATGAAATGCAGTCCCCAGGTCTAGCTGTTGTGAATGCAGGCTACCTGTTCTCATTTACCAACTGTGCCTACTGTATGTTGACCCACAGCTTAATGCATGTTATAAAATCAACTACATGTCTCATGAACCCTTTAAAAACATTGCATTCTATCAGCATTGTTTTGCTAATTATTGCATGTATCTTAGTGTTTTGCTCTGAGCTACATGTGTCGAAAAGCATTCTTTTAATTTTCCTGAGTTTAAGTAGCTTAGCTACTGTTTGGTCGCTGCCTGTGTGTCCATTTGTTGACTATTTAACCCCACTAGGCTTGTGGGTCTTTCTTTACTGGAGAGTTGAGGTATACATTTATTACTGCTCTGTATAACTTGGATCTGATGAACTCGGACACAGGCAAACTTGCACATCTTTTGTTGATCGTAATATAAACCATGGTTTAAACAAGCAGGACTAGTTTGAATCCTGTTTTCTTATTTTTTTTAATAAGTATGCAAAGTGACAGTCATCTATGACATGGATCTAAACTTTTTTGACAATCTATATTAATATGAATTTTGATATCAAAGGTAATCGCTCACAATTAGGTTTCCTTTTGTTGTACACACATGAACTTGTGTGTATGTTTAGACAGATTTGGACATACACATTAAGTATATTTTCTACACGAAACATTTAGCAGAAGTACCAAAAAGCAGTGGTATTTCAGATTTTTAGCCTGTCGTATGCAGACCAGTGTATACATTGCCTCATTTTAAAGATTGGTGTAACTGACCATTTGGACTATCATGCTAGATTTCTTTGTTTTATTTTTTGAACATCGTCTACCAGTTCAATGCAAACTACCGGAAGTACACTGCCTGAAAAAAATATCTGCTTCACAGTTTGGGAGTTTATACAGAGTGCTAGAAAGGAACATAGTCTCAAAGTGAGCTCCTCAATTCCTTTTAAAACCGGAAAAGAAATCTTGCTTTTCTGATGCAACTTAATATATTTGGTTCCCCAGGTGTATTCCCTCTTTCATTTGACAGGTATAATAGACTCTCTCTACAATGCTCTTTCACAATATATCCTACTGCAGTAGCGGCTACTTTACCAATTTTTAAGAAATCTGTATGCCTGTACTAGGCAAAAGCTGTGTTTTACATACATACCACACCATTTCAAAACATTATAGTCTTGTAGAAAAGTGCATTATATAATAGTAGTACTGTGATACAGGAGCTCCTGTAGTTCTCCGCCTCAGAGGTAATCTTGTACAGCCTGGAAATCTTCCCAGATGTTATGATCTCCTTTTACTGTGAATCTCCCCAAATAAGTGAATACAGGTCTGTGACCTAATTTCTATAATATTCAGTCTTTGAGGAGAGGTGGTGAACTTTGGTGGCAGAGAGCAATAAAGCCCTTACTATGGCCCAGGTGACTTCATATTGATTTAGCAGCTCTGGCATTGATGGCAGGAGAGTATTAAAGTGCATGTCCTTGGAAGAAGAGGGCAGTCTGGGGCCATCAAGTGCCACAGTCCATGTGAAGAGGGTTGACACTGCATGAGGCTGTCCTGGGAGAGGCTGTTTGGCCATCCAGCTGCTTCATCAGTAGCTATCATCACAAGTAAACAGGGGAATGTACCTGCAATGGGGAAGACGTTGTGGTTCCTGAAGTGATGAGTTTTTCTTTCTCCCCTACCCTTTGAGAGGGGGTCAGTGTAAATGTACCCTTATTGCCGGGATGCTAGCAAGGGGAACAAGCCAGCACTGAGGTTGCTTGTATGGCCGCCTCCTTCAGCCAGCTGTAGCCATATTTGGGAGTACTATTTCTGATGAAATGAATGGCATGATTGATGGGAAAAGTGTAATCATCAGCAAGTATGGTGAAAGAGACCAGAGAGAAAAAAAAGGTTTGTGGCACTGTAACAGTAAAGCTCCTCCATTATTGCATGGCATTTGAATATTGATTTGATATATTTTCTTTGTTGCTAGTTGTAAATATATTACCGAGAACTTCTATGCACTTATTAAAATTACAAGGTGTTTTTTGTTCACCATTCCCACTGCCTCAGTGGCATTTGGGTTATCTACCAGGCTTACTCAGTACTGGCCAGCTTCATAAAGCTCAGAGCCCCCCCCCCCCCTGTTCCTGTGACAACTTATTGGCTGACCATATCCCGAAAGGGAAGCCTACAGCTGTAACAGGAAGTGTCCACAAAGCACAAAAAAGGAAGCAGCTAAGACAAATACCCCACCAATATACGAAAAACTCATATAAGTCCACAAAAACACTTGGAGTAACCAGTTTGTGAAGTTGTCACTGTTCAAGACCAGTCATAGCATAAATAAAATCCAGATAAACTTTATTGCAAGTAGGTACGTGCTTTCATGATACACATATCACTTCATCAGACCTTATGAAAAAACGTTTGCCATCTCCACTTGTAAATGTGTTTTAACCAATCAGAGTAAAAATTCAATTAAGCAGCCATTTTATATCTATGCTATTGCAAAAATAATTGTTATAAATAGCATAATGCTAAAACAGCAATATAACTAATATATATATATATATATATATATATATATATATATATATATATATATAAGCAATACTAATAAAAACAATGTTGATAAAACAGTCTTAATAAAGACAGCATACATAATAATATGAACCAAACTGTAAAACACTTTCAAAAATATATAGGACAACTATTTAAACAACTTCCTATTCTTCAAAACTGGCTTGAGGGGTATTCTATCATTCAGCCCCCTCCCTTTATTTGCCCTTAACCTAATAACCCATCTGGTTTCGGAGGTCTCAGTATAGTTCCGTATATCACCACCCCTGTTATTGGGGTCAGTTCTCTCAACCACTAAAAAAGTGAAACTATGGTCATTCCCTTCAGAGGATATATGTTTGGCTAATGCATTTGTTAAGGTACCATTCCTAATGCGAAGTAAGTGTTCCCTAAATGTCCTTCATGGATGCATCTGCAGTCATAACAAATGGGTTGTCCTGTTGTCAGGCAGCCCTTCGGTCGGCCGGATTCCAAAGTCTGGGTCCGGCTTCGGCTGATGTCGCACTTCACCCGACGTCATCTCTGCTGGTCTTCGGGTATAAAGGCATCAGCCGACGCCATTTTCCTCAGTCTTTCTTGCCGCGTGGCGCCCGAAGCAGAAGCTGTTCGCAAGTGCCGGTCGGTCAGATCCAGAGATTACTACTACCGAATACTACTTCGAAGACTTCTAAAAAGCTAAGTACCCCGTTGGGGACTCTTTCTTGCCTCAGCCGAGGTCAGAAAAAGTCAATAACTGTTTAACTTGTGAGAAACAAATACCTCATAAAGATTTCCACTCTTACTGTCTGCCTTGCTTAGGCCCAGACCATGACGTAGCAGCCTGTTCGGCCTGTGCTTCCTTCAACCGACGAACGCTTAGGCGTCGGTCGGAGTTTGCTGAACAGTTTTTCGGCTCAGATTTTGCGTACATTATGCCGTCGGATCCTCCGACTACCCAAATTGTTAAAAAACGCAAAGAAAAAGACCGACACTCGCGGTCCGCGGTTTTGGCCGAAACCACGGTTAAGCAAGCCGCGAGTGTCTCGGTTTCAGCCGAAACTGAGAAAACCGGTCAATCTTCAGCCGAATCCATGACTACTACTGAGGCTCCTGCTACCTTAGTTGAATCGGCCTCAGAAATTTTACCTACAACTGTGGTTCCTAGTGATTTATCAGACACCATCCCTTTGGATGTCTCTACCCCAGCACGTGGTACTGCTAGGCCTCCTGCAGCCATGTCTATTAAGGCCTTTGCCAGGGCTAAAGCAGCCAAATCTGTTAAATCAGTGCCTGTTAAGCCCCCCTCACACAGGCCCACTTCAAGTTCACAAATGCTTACTCTGGCAGAAGATTTAATATCCTTAATTAGGGGATAACAATCTCACCCAGACAGGGCCTCTCAGCCCCCAGAAAAGAGACCTAGAGCAGAGCCCCCCGAGCTAGTGTCCTCTGATGATTCTGCGGATGACTCAGACATTACAGACCAGCCAGAGGCTCCTTTTTCTACTTATGAAGATTCCGATGCTGAAGAATCCATTCCAGCTGCCTCTCCACCAGAGGAATTTTCCTATGGGGAAACCTTACATGCCATGAGAGAACAATTCCAATGGCAGGGACAAGATTTCTCAGATTCAAGAAAAAGGCTTAGGACTTTTCTGCACTTACCACAACATAGGCCCTTCGCTATACCTCCTGTACTGCCTGTTGTGGACGATGCATTTAATGATGTTTGCACTGCTCCTGATTCTTTACCTCCAGCCCCTGCCAAACCAGATAGATTTTACAGGGTGCCAGACACTCATCACCACCTATACAAGGCCCCACTTGCAGATCCGAAACTATATCCCAGGGGCCTAAGGCAGTAGCCTCGACCACAGCAAAAAACCCTATTCCTTCTGAAAGGGAATCCAGGTCCTTAGAGAGATGGGGGAAAAAAGTTTACACCTCTGCTACTCTCTCAGCTAGAGCTTTAAACTGTCAGTTTCATATGATCCAATACCAAGAGTTTATGCTCGATCAGTTAACTAAAAAACTGTCCTCTGATGAATCCTTAGATAAGAAATATGTATTAGAAATGGTGAATAACATCCAACAGGTTAGTAACCATTCCTTAAAATGTGGCTATGATGCACTGGAGGCTTCATTTAGATCAGCCATGACTGGCACAGTGATAAGAAGGCATGCATGGTTGAAAGAACAGGTCTTACCGGATCATGTTAAAGCAAAGCTGTTAGATGCTCCTATGGATAAGACCAGTCTATTTGGTACACCTGCCCAGCAAGTAATGAAGAAAATGGAAGAAAAGGCAAAATCTGTACAAACAGTTAAAGATTTCTTACAGGTTCAGCCCCCAAGGTTTAGCAGGAACTGGCCTGCCAAAAACTGGTCCTTTCCAGACTCCACAAAATCCCAAAGGGGCAGGAATAGACGCTCTAGAGGCAGAAATCAATCCAGAGGAGGTGCCTACAGAGGACGACAGTGGCAAGGCAATAACCGAGGCACAGACACAACCACTGCCACTGCAACAGGACAATCACAGTGACTTGGCTCTGACACCGCCTACCAGGGAGCAAATAGCAGCACCTTTAGGCGGAAAGTTAGCCTTATTTTCGAAAAATTGGCACTGTATCACAAAAGACAAGTGGATTTTGCAAACCATAGACCAAGGCTACGGGTTCCACTTCCACACCTTACCAGTAAAAAGAGGAATGCCAAACCTACCTCCAAATCAAAAAATAGAAGCTCTACAGCAGATAGCGAAATTAACAAGGATGAGAGCTGTGGAAAGAGTACCAATAACAGAACAGGGCAAAGGATTCTACTCCAGACTCTTCCTAGTACCAAGAAAAGAGAAAAGTTGGAGACCTATTCTCGACCTGTCCGTCTTAAACACATACATCATTGTACCAAAATTCAAAATGCTGACCCTACAGCAACTTCTTCCCATGCTGGGCAAGGAGTGTTGGCTGGTAACTCTAGATCTCAAGGAGGCATACCTGCACGTCCCCATTCGACCAAATTGCAGAAGATACCTCAGATTTCTTGCAGGATCAGAGCATTATCAATTCTCAGCATTGCCCTTTGGCTTATCTACTGCCCAGAGTATTCACAAAATGCCTGGCATCAGTAATCGCTCACTGCAGACTACAGGGAATCCAAATTTATCCATACCTGGACGACTGCCTGTTAAAAGCGGACAACAAAAGCAAGCTGACAACAGATTTACAAAGGGTCATTCACTTGCTACAAGCCCTGGGATACACAGTCAATTTACAAAAGTCAAGGCTGATACCATCCCAAACAAGAACATTCTTGGGCGCGGAATTGGACACAGTAAAACAAATGGCATTCCTAACTGCAGAAAAACAAAAAGAACTCCCTCTTTACTTCTTGGCATTAACAAAGCAGAACAAACTAACAGCAAGAAAAGTTCTGCAGGCCTTGGGCTTCATGGCATCATGCATAATCTTGGTCCCACATGCCAGACTGCATATGAGAAAGCTACAGTGGTACCTAAAGAATTTATGGTCTCAGCACAGGCACAGCTTAGAAACAGAAATCCCACTAATCCCATATCTAATACAGGAGTTCCTATGGTGGGCTCAAGCATGCCAGTCAAACCCAGGCTTACCCTTCCACAACTTTCGAGCAAGCCAAACCATCACAACGGACGCCTCAGACCTAGGATGGGGGGCGCACATGCTGGACAAATGCATACAAGGATTGTGGACTCAAGACCAGCTGCACCTGCACATAAACCAAAAGGAAATGCTGGCAGTAAAACTGGCAATCCAAAAATTCAGACCATTCCTCAAAGAAGGCCATTTGATGATAAGGACAGACAACACCACAGTCATGTTGTACATCAACAAACAGGGAGGCACTCATTCATACCCCCTATGCAGAATGACTTTGGATCTTTGGAATCTGGCTCTCAGCTACAACATCCAGTTACAGGCAATATTTGTGCCGGGAAAAGAGAACACCCTAGCAGACATGTTAAGCAGAACCACCTCGGATGCTCACGAATGGATGCTACACCCGGACATCTTCAAGGCCATCACAAAGAAATGGGGAATGCCACAAATAGATCTATTCGCATCCCCACTCAATCACCAGCTCAAAAAATTCTGCACAAGGACATTCCACCCACTTGCATGGAAGGTGGACTCTCTATCCTTCAGCTGGAAAGGCCTGACAGCATATGCATTTCCACCTCTTCCCTTGATGCACAAAGTACTACTGAAAATCAAAGAGAAACATCCAAGGATAATCCTGATAGCTCCGAATTGGCCAAGACAACACTGGTACCCATTGCTGAGGAGCATGTCTCGGGAGAGAATGTGGTCAATACCCCTGATGCCTTTGATGTTAACTCAGAACAACTACAACATCATGCATCCAAACCTAAAAACCTTGCAACTGACTGCCTGGAACATCACATAGCAGCAACTAACCCAGACCTTTCTCAAAGGGTTAAAGACATTATCCTTGAAGCCCGCAGACCTTCAACAAGAAGGAACTATGCAGGAAAATGGAAAAGGTTTGTCATTTGGAGTACTGAAAGAGGAAAAGATGTGTCGAACATAGATATTGCTAACATTCTGGAGTACTTTGCAGAGCTTCTACATACAGGCCTGTCCTATTCCTCCATCAAGATACATGCATCAGCTATTTCAGCAGAACACAGCTTCGATCCACCTGTCTTTTCGCATCCTCTACTCAGGCAGTTCCTCAGAGGGATCAAGAATGTAAAACCTCCTAGGAAACCACCATTACCAGCATGGGACTTGAACTTTGTGCTAGAAAAGTTGACACTCCCTCCGTTTGAACCAGCAGCAACAGCAGATCTGCAACACCTGTCATGGAAAACTGCTTTCCTACTGGCAATTACCTCAGCAAGGAGGGTTTCGGAACTACAGGCCTTAATGGCAATGCAACCCTTCCTAATCTTCCATCAAGATAGGGTGTCCATGAGAACTAATCCTACATTTATGCCTAAGGTGGTATCCAGAGTGTCTTTAAACCAGGCAATCCACCTACCTACCTTCTTTCCCAATCCACAGAACAGGGGGGGAAGACTGCTGCATACCTTGGATGTACATAGGCAGTTACGCTACTAACTGGACAGAACCAAAAGTAACAGAAAAACTGACCAGCTTTTTAGTAGCCTATGCAACAGGAAGGGAAGGAAAAGCAATTTCCAAACAGACAATCTCCAAATGGATAGGAAATTGCATAAGATTCTGTTACTCCTACCATGGAAAACCAATTCCACAGAACATAAGACCTCATTCTACAAGGGCTACAGCCACTACCACAGCTTTCTTACGAGGAGTGGCAACCAAGGACATTATTGAGGCGGCTACTTGGACCTCCGTGCATACATTTGCCAAGCATTATAATTTACCTCTATACTCTAGATCCCGAGCAGGGTTTGCCACTGCTGTACTGCAAGGGATCCTAACTACACCATAATTTTTCTTCCTCCACCCCTAGTTTGGCTATGGTATTCTACCCATTTGTTATGACTGCAGATGCATCCATGAAGGACATAGTACAGTTTTGTACCTACCATAAATGTAGATGTCCGAACTGGATAGCATCTGCAGTCAGGATTACCCACCCTCCTTCCCTCTGTGGTACTCCTAGGGTATTTACCCTCCTAATAGCTAGCTGGGGAGTCTCTTATGGTGTATTTGTTTGTATATATGTACATACATGCTTATTTTTTGTGTTTGCCTTCTACCTTGTTTGGAAACATTGGCATTTATCCAAAATTTAGCCTTCCAAGAGGGCAACTGGCATCTGGGGCAAGAAACACTGAGGAAAATGGCATCGGCTGATGCCTTTATACCCGAAGACCAGCAGAGATGACGTCGGGTGAAGTGTGACATCAGCGGCCGGACCCAGACTTTGGAATCCGGCCGACCGAAGGGCTGCCTGACGACAGGACAACCCATTTGTTATGACTGCAGATGCTATCCAGTTCGGACATCTACATTTATGGTAGGTACAAAACTGTACTTTCTAAACCTTAACTTCCTATTAGTTTTACCTACATAGAAGGCAGATCATAAGCTGTAGACTGCTAGATAAACCATATTATGTGTATTGCAGTTGGCTACTGTATTAAATTCATAGGTTCGCTTGGTATCTGGATGTACAAATTTAAAGTCCTTGGTGCAGCTTCCTCATGGAGAGATAACATAGGAAAAACATATTTTTCACTATATGATAGGAGACGTTCCATTAAACAGAAGAAATATGTTAGATTTTCTACCTATTATACTAGTGATGTGAATATAGTAGCAAATGTGATCAAAAATAATTGGGGTATATTAACTCAGAATCCAGAAATTAAGCAACTGGTAGGGGGAAATCCCAATTTCATATTTAAGAATAAGAAGTCATTAAAAAAGGATGTTATGTTATCCCAATGTGGACAAGGGACATGAAGTGAATGCAGTTAAGGGTAAGTTACCATGTGGTGAGTGTAATCGGTGTACATATATTAATAGAAGCAATAAATTTGTTCATCCAGATACTAAGCGAACCTATGAATTTAATACAGTAGCCAACTGCAACACAAATAATGTGGTTTATCTAGCAGTCTGCAGATTATGTTCTGCCTTCTACGTAGGTAAAACTTATAGGAAGTTAAGGTTTAGAATTAGGAACACGTACTTCACATTAGGAATGGTACCTTAACACATGTATTAGCCGAACATATATCCTCTGAAGGGAATGACCATAGTTTCACTTTTTTGGTGGTTGAGAGAATTGACCCCCAGTAACAGGGGTGGTGATATATGCAACTATACTGAGACTTCCGAAACTAGATGGATTATTAGGTTAAGGGCAAATAAAGGGAAGGGGCTGAATGATAGAATACCCTTCAAGCCAGTTTTGAAGAATAGGAAGTTGTTTAAATAGGAGCCCTATATGATGTATTTTTGTAAGTGTTTTGTAGTTTGGTTCATATTATTACTTATGCTGTCTTTATTAAGACTGTTTTATCAACATTGTTTTTATTATTATTGCTTTACTTCTATATATACACACACACACAAATATATATATATATATATATATATATATATATATATATATGGATCTATATATATATATATATATATATATATATATATATATATATATATATATATGGATCTATATGAGTACATCGACATGTCATAACATCGACATCCACTATGTCGACACGAAATCACCAACAAACCACATTACCGAAAGTTGAAATAGCCGACAGTCACTTGTTCGACAACTGCAAATTAAACATCCGGGAAGAGTGTACTATATAGTACACTTGCATGGTAGTGTCCATCTCGCGAATTACGCTAACATAAAACACATAACACAAAGAGAGCCTCAACACGACAGAAAATAAATACTAGAAATTGCAGAACGTACTACTTCCATTTGAAAGTGCCTTGCTATACCATATTTCTTTGGTGCAGAGCACATATCGCTCTGAATAACGCGACTATTTAACTTGTAGAATTACTTTCTATTTGCTAACTACCTGCACGTGTTAATTCACTGTATATTACTTTAACATAGTTTTATTTTATGCTCATGCACTTTGCTTTCTGTCGCTTTAAATAGCCGACAGTCACTTGTTCGGCAGAAAGCAAAGTGCATGAGCACAAAATAAAACTATGTTAAAGTAATAAATAGTGAATAAACACGTGCAGGTAGTTAGCAAATAGAAAGTAATTCTACAAGTTAAATAGTCGCGTTACTCAGAGCGATATGTGCTCTGCACCGAAGAAATATGGTATCGCAAGGCACTTTCAAATGGAAGTAGTGCGTTGAAATATGGTACCGCAAGGCACTTTCAAATGGAAGTAGTACGTTCTGCAATTTCTAGTATTTATTTCCTGTCGTGTTGAGGCTCTCTTTGTGTTATGTGTTTTATGTTAGCGTAATTCGAGAGATGGACACTATCATGCAAGTGTACTATATAGTACACTCTTTTCGGATGTTTAATTTGCAGTTGTGACTGTCGGCTATTTCAACTTTCGGTAATGTGGTTTGTCGGTGATTTCCTGTCGACATAGTGGATGTCGATGTTATGACATGTCGATGTACTCATATAGACCCATATATATATATATATATATATATATATATATATATATATATATATATATTCATATTGCTGTTTTAGCATTATGTTATTTATAACAAAAGTATTTTTGCAATAGTATAGATATAAAATGGCTGCTTAATTGATTTTTTACTCTGATTGGTTAAAGGACATTTATAAGTGCAGATGGCCAACATGTTTTTTCATAAGGTCTGATGAAGTGATATGTGTATCATGAAAGCACTTGCCTACTTGCAGTAAAGTTTATCTGGATTTTATTTATGCTTTGACTGGTCTTGAACAGTGACAACGTCATGAATTTGGTTACTCCACCAAGTGTTTTTTTGTGGACGTAACAGGAAGTATGTCTAGTCTTTCAGCAATTTAAAGAAAAAAGTTCTCTGGACTCTTCACAGGATGCAGTGCGGGTTTCTTTAGCTTACTGTTCAGGTATGCCCAATGTCTCCTGGATCCCTTAGACTTCCACTTCCCGGGTAGGGTGTATTTTGGGAATTTACCCAAAATGCCACTGAGGCAGTGAGGACGATGAACATAGTACAATTGCATATGACCTACTTACCTGTAACAGTATGTTAGAATTTCTCACCGTCTCGGTGGCAGCACCCACAGACCATCCTCCAGACTGTGTGTAATTGAGGTGAGTTTTAACCTCTCTGATTTGGCTGTTGCTGGATTTGGCTTTGGAATGGTAGTGTGATTGGCTGAAAATTTACTTTTGCTAGATGATTTTGACTTTAGGTACTTTCCTTCTCTTCATTTGTGGAAGCAAACAAAAGCCTGAGCACTCATCCCTTTCAGGATATGCTCAACTAATCAACTGTCACAGGAAGAAGTAGAGGGAGCCTGAGGTTTTGAAAGCTGGCCAGTACTGACTGAGTTAACTTGGCAGATAACCCACAATGCCACTGAGGCAGCAAGAAATTCAAACATGTTACAGATAAATAGGACTTGTGCAATTGTACTTTCTTGACCGCTTTCACTAGCTGTGGGTTGGGGTCTCATTCACCCTAGTCCCCTGTTTCTACCATGACACAAGTTTTTACTTTTTGACTTTTCAAGTCTTGACATAAGACATGTGATAATGCCTCCTTTTTTAGTTGCAAGCAAGCTTTGGATTTTGTTGCTTGTATGTGCCCATTTGTACTTGTATGTTGTAATGCTTCAGTTGATGCAGGGTATGCAAGGATAGTACCCAAAAGGTTTTACATACTGACTAGATGTTCGACATCCTTGGCAGTATATGTGCCCTATAGCTTTATGCTACTGTAACACTGATATATTTGAAGATCTACTATTATAGTAAGTCTTCTTACTCAGCTGTACTTTCCCCCCGAGGTGTTACTTGTTTTAAAAGACCCAATAACCAGATGCCCAATCTTCAGAAGTAAGCCATTTTTCATTAGTATGAGGAAGGAATAAACTTGGCTTTCATCATTTTCTCATGTTATGGACTCTGTCTTACTGAATGCTGAATTAGTTTGTTTTCATGAAAGGTGTATTTAGCTCCATATCTGCCTGCGTGCCTGTCTTGTCTTTGTGTAAAGCAACATTTGAAGGTTGCCCTCATTTCTCAGGACTGCAGAGCATCCAGTATCGCCTGCTTAGGAGTTGGTTATTGACTGAAAAAAAAAACTTCCACTTTGAGCTAATAAGTGCAAAATAGTTCAGCTATTTTTTTCTTAAGGGAAAAAAATGCACGTAGTGTTCACCGCGGCAAGCAGGACCTCTTAACTATAAACCTTGATATGTCTAAAGCATCATGTAAAGTTTTCCAAAGGACTTTAATGCCTTTAAGGGAAACTCCATTAAGTCTGTAGGATCTCTAATATGTATAGCTGTTTTTTTTCCTCCCCACTAAATGAATAAGAAAGAGAACACTCTGTATGCTTTTGATGCACACACAAAATTGTTACGTTGCAAGATTCAAATATCCAGGAGTGTCTGATTGGATCATCTTGTTTGTTTTGCAAAAGTCAAACGAGTCATTGAAAAAACTTTTCTCAGTGGTTGGCCAACTCCATTACTTTTTGTTACAAATAGAACTTCAGTTGGGATGTTGAGAGCTAGTTCCACTAGGTAATCTTACTCTTTTAAAAGTATTTGCCCAGATTATTTGTGAAGCTTCCACTTAAATCCATTCTCACATTTAAGTCTTGATAAAATTCTTTGCCCAGTATGAACATAGAACAAGATTTGTTTAGGCTGTTTTCTAGACCATGCTTTAGACTGTCCACTGATTTTCTGGGACCTGGAGAGTGTTTTTGATGTTAGATTATGTCCGTGGTGGTGCAGAGGTTAGCGTTGTCACCTCACAGCAAGAGGTTCTCCCGTTCGATTCTTGGCTGGAGCTCCTTCTGTGTGAAGCCTGCATGTCCTCCCTGCGGTCGACTGATGCTAGACATGCAGGTAGGTCTGAGCGTGAATGGGCGTGCCTTCTTTGAAGGTTGGGCGTCGGGCTGGCAACTCGGCACTGTAAAAATCCACTGCCAATCATGAGCGGACCGGAGTTCCACAGTGGCAACCCCTAACCGGGAAAAGCCGAAAGACTGTCCTAGTCAGATTATCACTTTTCATATTTTTCTTTGACTACAGTTTTGACAGTCAGTCCTAACAGTAGATGTTCATATAGCCTATTCTGCAGCAGTGATCTTATCTACTTGCACCCCCCACCCTAGTATTACATAAAATGTGGTTTTGATGATTCATGTGCATAGCTAACTTTGTTGTTCATCAATTCTGTTGGCTGTATTGTGAGTGTGTGATCTGTTTTATTGTTCTTCTTTTGGCTTTTCCCGGTTAGGGGTAACCACAGCAGAACTCCGGTCTGCTAATGATTGGCAGTAGACTTTTTACGGGTGCCGAGGTGCCAGCTTGACGCCCAACCTTCAAAGAAGGCACGCCCATTCTACACATGTCTTTCGAATGCCACCCGACCGCGGAGAGGACATGCAAACTCCACGCAGAAGGCCCTCCAGCCGAGAATCGAACGGGAGAACCTCTTGATGTGAAGCAACAATGCTACCGCTGTACCACCGTGGTTTAGATTCTTAACCTCACTGTGAATTTAATTTTGTCTCTATACGGTTAATTACTGGTACCTTAATTTAGTTAATTTTTTCCTATCTTTATTTTGATATATTTTTTTTTTTACTTACTGCTTCAGGCATTAGGGCTTCCTTAGCTTTCATCAGGAGAATCTTTTGGTGTTGCTACCATGTTTGCCACTTAAAGGCACCAAAAATGCACAGAGTAAGAAGGCATGCTGTTGCTCACTGATTTTACAGCCTCTGCTCCAAAATGGGCACAGCAAGACTGCAACCAGGTACCACTAAGATTGCTTAACTCCTTAAAACACAGGCTGTAGAAGTAATTCCCAAATCTGGCTTAACTGTAGTTTGATTACCAACGTCCACTACTGAGAAGTGTTTTTGACTATTAACTGTAATGGTAAGTTTTATAAATATAAATATATATATATATATTTTTTTTTTTTTGATAATGTCAAGTGTATGTCTAAACTCTTTCCTTTTAACATATTTCAGATTTCAGATTTCAGTCATAAATTTCTTCTCACCTCCTTCAGAGGGAACTTAAAATGGTAATTGGTCTCACTATCATGAGGCAGGCTTTCCCATAGATTAATTATTTGCTCTGGCTCTGTAAAGAACTGCTCCTAAGCTTTTAAAGGCCTGTAAGTTTTGGTTACCACTGAAGGAAGATTCATTATGCCCAGCATCTTAAGTAGATTGCTGATAAACCGATGTATGAAACTGAATTAGTAAGAAAAACATGCTTTGTATCTGATGTATAAAATTCATTGTACTTGCAAGAAAAACATATTATATTTGTATCAAAATGTCCTGTAAAAGTTTGTTTTTAATACTAAACCATAAGATCATTTTAATGCTTCTGCCCATTTCAGAATTTCATGTTTTACTATGTGCTGCACAAGTAGTAGTACTGTTTAGACATGTAAATCAAGGGTCTTGCAAAGTTTTCTCTCCTTTCTTATATGTGTAGGTCCAGTCTTAGTCTCCATTTGTTAAAGTTTAACTGTATTTTTTTTGTTTTGTTTTATGATTTGTTGTCCTTTTTTTTTTTTTGTCTTCCACTTTATGCTTACCTGTCATTGGATGGTGCAGTGACTTGGAGCCGCCCTGTGAGAGTTCTGCATCTGTGTTGGTGGAGTCAGCCCTAGCTACAGAGTAAGGGCTGATACTATAACTTAAGATGTTGTATTATATGATTTTTTGTTTGTGTTTATTGCTCAAAAAAACATTTTAAAAAGGCCTGTATGGGTGAATAGTGAAGAATATATATTAAAACGAATTAGTACAAAAAAGTAAAATGTTTTGCATTACAGGAAAAAAAGAACTTATTTTAAGGCCAAATACAATACTTGTGACATAACTGCTTTAGTCACTATGAATGACTACAACTGAAGAATGGTTTTAAGAACCCGTGTCAGGGATTAGTTCATTAGTGTCCTTTGCCAGACTGCTTAGTTGTGTAACTGAAATATGCAAATTGTGAGGAAACAGATGGTTTGACCTCTGCAGTAGCTGCTCACTATTTGTCATTTAAGGTCATCCCTGCATTCTTTTTTTTTAATCCTGTAGTTTAATTTCAAGAGCTGTTATTTATCTGTTTATATATCGGAAATACAGTAAATATTGAACAGTGATGAAAACAAAAGTTGCATGCTGTTTTAGCTTAGCTGAAGGACTGTGGTTGCCCTCATAAAATTATACAGTCTAGCATAACCTTTTTGGTAATGTATAAAATAAAAATAGTTTGTGATACTGCTTGTTATATTCATTTCAAGTGACTAACAGTTCAGTGAGTGTGCTTTTGTCCTCATGAATTCTATAGAGAAAAATGTGTGCATTCATTACCAGGGTTTTGTTGAGAAACCAGGTCACTTCATCCTTAGATATTTATATGCATTCTACCGTTTGATTTGACAGAATGCAGTACATATTGCCTTTGTAATGTGTGTGCCTTGAGTGTCGAACAATTACGGGATTATGCTCCTAGTGTTTGTACATGAATATCTTTTAAAAACTGGTTCAGGAGTGAAACATTTAACTGAAGCAGCAGTCCATCTTCCCTGCTAGAACAAGTACAGCATTATATATGGAGCTAAGGATAAGAAAAAAAACAGAAAAGTATAAAAATGCGTTACAGCAAATTATTTTATTTCAAGTTATTCTTATTGATATGAAGTCCAGTAGTGTCAGTGGCACAACCGGCAGAAAACTCACCATTGGTGCAGAAAGACAAGAAAGCTGTGGATTCTATTCCAGCTCCATTGGAGTGCTGACACTGTAGTGTAGCATTTGGGGGGGGGGGGGGGGGCTGTACTCCTGAAGGTGTCATCCTTTGAATGAGATGTTAAACAGAGATCCCATCCGTTTCATTTTGTGGTAGCTCAGGTGAATACAAATGTTCTCTTGGCACCCTTCGATTCCTCTAGGCAGACTACTGTTGGAACTTTAACTGTTTCAGACAGAGCTGTAGCTAGGTCAGCTGGTACCTAGGTACCCTGCACCCCCACCTCCAGAGTAGCTCCCTTCCCTCAGAGTTGCATATATATATGGAACAAAAATTGTTTTCTGGACAAAGAGCTATTGTGTTTCTACAAAATAGCTCTTTATCTGTATGAAGCACCTTTCAGAAACTAGCAAAAAGAGAGATTAGCTTCATGTTACTGTTCTTACACACACACACACACACACACACACACACACACACACACACACACACGTGCACATACACACTACAAACAAATTAAATGACTGCCATTTCAATCAGGGATGCATAAATAACTACAGATACTGCTGTCATAGACAGCTATCCAACAAAGGCAATTGCATCACTGATTTGCAGGGACCAGGAGTTGCATCTTCTGCAGTACTGATTGTCCCCTCCCAACAGATTGCATTTGTGGCAGCCTTCCCCTTTGCCACACCCTAGCTACGGCTTTGGTTTCTGCTATGAAGTTGGCACAGAATTTATCTGCAAGTATTTTAGCAGCATCGTTATTAGGGTTCCTTAAGCATTAATTCATAGCAGTGCTAAATGTTATTTCCTAATCATCGAATACAGTAAAAGAATGATACATGATTGCAATGAGCATCCACAGTCAAAGATAATTTGTGTTCCACTATGACCCTCTTTACATTAACTTTCAGATTTTTTTCTAAGCTTTTTGACTGTCTTTAATGTGGGTAGAGTTTGATTTTTATTACAGTTCTTATTTTTATTTTCTTTTGTTGTATAATTTATTAATGTTTTAGTCCACCAAGATAGTTTATTTTTTTATTCTCCAGCATATCTGTTGCTGATTGTAACAGCTTAGTATATGCTATTTCTTAGACTGGAGTAAAATTCAGTGGCATATGTGGCTGCTAAATGCAACATGGGGGCTAGACATTTTGCAGTAAATTTTGAGAGCGTATCATAGTTTTGACCGGTTTGCCTCTTTAAAGACCATGAATTCCGAGATGCTCGTGCTGTTAAGCTTGGATGCATTAATAATGTTACTCTGGCTATGAGTAGAGTATTAAGAATATACTGAATGTGCTGGCCCAGCTTGCCACCTGAGTGCAGAGGCTAGAATGTTACTTTTCAGACCAGCTTCCATGTTGTGGCTCAAAGGCTCGTTAGTGTTACGTATTTGTGTGACTGGATCTGTGGGACTCGTTACATGATACAGCACACTGTTTTTGTGCTGATACTGGTGCGGTTAGACTCAAGGGTGTTAGCCAGGCATACTTTTTGTACTCTAAAGGGTACATTTTTTTTTCTGAACATGTTAAAAACATTGGGGCTTTATCAAGCCATATTATGTCTATAACCATCTAGATTGTTTCAAAAACATGTATATAGCTTGTGTACAGAGAGGATTACAAATCTAAAAACAATGCCTCTATTAGTTTTTGACTGAGTAGTTAAAAATGTTGCGTACATTGTTTGGGGGGGGGGGGCAACAGTTCAGGTGATGACTATTTTGTAAATGCAAGGTATATTGGGGGTAGCAATAAGTATCCACAAGTACAAAATATAATTCACTGGCAGCACCCCTGGTTAGACTTCTGAGACTGGCTGCAATGATGTGGTACAGACACTTGTTGCTGAATGTCAACGCTGTTGTGAATGGACATATGTGAGTCTGGCTGACGTGATGTGGCACTAAGGCATATCACAGTGCTGCCTTGTAAGTGTGAGTCTTTTGGATGTAATATAAGATAACCCCTTAAATCAGATCAGCCTGCATAGTTTTACCTAACTGAATACGTTCACCTACAAGAATAGACAAAACTAGTAACAATCAATCCATTCCAGACTGGACCCTGACTACTAAACCTTCACTAATCCACCTCTCAGGCTGTCTACCTGACAGCGTAAGTGACCCCCCTTATAACCTTCCTACTAAGACACCGTAGCTCAGCCACTACAGCAACATCGTATAAACAAATACATACTACAAAAAATTTCTCCAAGGACACTTTTAAACAAATACTATCAAACTGTAACTGGTTCCAATAAAATACCTCCCATTAGATGCAGCAGTCAACTACTTCAATAACAAATTTCTCCAGGTTCTAAATTCACTAGCCCGCATAAGACAGATAAGAACAAAAAATAATTAATGGTCTTGGCTCTCTATGGAAACCAAAGAATTACTAAATTAGAGAGAAAAGCTCATCAACATAGCACCATCTAATCCAAAGCTTCCCTAGAAAACTACAGCCATGTAAGAAATGTCTGCAAAAAAAAAACAAATTAGAGCTAATAAGTTGTACTACACAAACATGCAATCCAAGTGTGAAAACCACTCGCAAAAATTCTGGGACTGCATTAATCAGCTTATCCATCCAGGCCATACCCCCACTCCATCTACAAATATCAAAAAGTCAGAGAAAAGCATAGCCTCCCACTTACTCCATCCTCACACTCTTAAAAAAAACAGATAATGACCAGAACAACTCCCACACCCTACTGATGCCGAATCACCAACCTCACTCCCTTCAACTTGTCCAAAGAAATAAAATAAACTCCTAAGCCAACTAAAATCGACAACTCTTGCTGCTGCCAAACTGCCAGACGAATACATCAAATTAGCAGCAGATGTCATGTCATAAGCTACCCATTTTCAATACTGATCAATAGCTCAATCACTAAACAGTATGTACCTAAAATCTGGAAAGCCTTCTACGGAATTCCACTCCACAAAGGAGGCTCCTCACTTGAACTATGTAACTACAGGCCAATATCTGTTCTATCCTCTCTTTCTAAGATCTTAAAGAAGTGTGTCCACTCCAATTTGTGCAACACCTACTATCTAATAAGCTCCTTTCCAATGCACAACATGGATTTAGACCAGGCCACCGCACCTGACTACACTCCTCAAATTTACCCATACTGTTAACCAACTAAAAAAACAATGGCCAAATGGTTGCCTCAATTTTCCTAAACATGTCAAAGGCATTTGACACAGTCTCCCATGAACAACTCCTAAATGAGATGGCATCCCTTAGCATAACTAAAACACACTCACCTGGTTCCAGAGTTATCTATCCAACTGCTATCAATCAGTCAAATGGCACAATGACCTCTCCTCCCCACTCCTCATTACAGTAGGTGTTCCACAAGGCTCAATTCTTGGGCCTCTTCATAATTCTGACCAATATCCTACACAAAGCTGCTAGCCTTGCTGCCATTGTAAAATATGCAGGTCACTCCACTGTCATCTGCTCCACACCTACCCTAGAAAAATTACATGGAAATACCCAAAAATGATTGAGTCCGTCTTAGAAAAATACCAGCTCATTCTAAATCCCAGCAAAACCAAACTAATGCTGCTCCCTACCGATGTCACAAACCTAACCTCCCCACCAGGGCTTTACAAACACATCATCCACTCACACTCTAATCAGAACCACCTCTGAAACCAAGCTACAAGGCATAATTTAAGATGAGAAGTTAAGATCTGACAAACATTTATCTCGTGCCATCAAAAAGGCCCACATTAAATTAGGTTCCTTTACAGAATAAAGCCATTCTTAACCAACTCTTACAGACAAGCTGTCGCTAGGAGCCACCTACTATCTACCTTTTTCTACGCCTCCCCCATAGTCACCAATCTCAAAAAATCAGAGTTGAGCAAACTAGAATCATGTTACCACAAGATAGCTAGATTTGCCACAAGCCTGCCCAATAGAATCCATTGTCTTGCTCTGAAACAACTCAAATGGCTAGAGCTCCCCAACCTCTCCCTAAATCAACTTACCATAGCCCATTCCGTAGTTCATGTACCCAACAAATGTCCATCCCTACAAAACATAGTTCAAATTCACTTCAACAGCTGGACTCTGTGATCCTCTGAACAATTACTACTCAAAATTACTAAATCCAGTAATAACTTTGGAGACTTATTGTATTCTAACTATGTATCTAAATCAAATCCACCACCCAGAACACACTAAACACAGGAAACCCAGCACACTTCAAAAAAAGTACTGAAATCCCACCTAATTGACAGCTGGTTATGCTTCTCCTCACCAGGTTGAACCTATATCACCCCTCCGCACCCACCCTTCCCATTCTCCACTTTCACTACATCTCTTTTGCTTTCTGAACCTATGGGAATATAAAGACTACAAGTACAATATAATTAAGCAAAATATTATGCAGTACCAATCAGGCATTTTTGTATTACAGTTCCACTATATGCTAAACCTATCACCGCAACACTGAAAATTGCTACCGTCTCAAATTATTTTTTTTCCTTAAGTGTACTCTCAAAATATGTATTACTGTGTTCCTGTAAGCTTTTTGTGTGTTTGTGATTTAATTTTCTCTGTTTCACTAATGTTTAAATACTTATTGACTATTATTTACTTATTGCTATGTTATATGTGGAGCTTTTCTCCCCGGGCCTACACTGAAAATGGGCAACTTGCCCAGTCGGATTTTCCCAGTAAACAAATGTTAAATAAAATTAAAATAGAGACATTGTGATGCAGCACTGTAGCCAAAAGGCAGCGACATGGTAAAAGAGGACTATACTGTAGTGCCGTCTCATGTGGTATACATTTTATAGGGGAGCTGAAGTATGGCAACAGGGTGTACAGTTTGCAAATTCCTGACTATATCCCTGGCCTTGACTGTAACTGTGACTGACTAGTGACCAAGATTCTAGAAAGGGCGACTGTGAGGAGCCGACATTGGTTCACTAATCCTGGTGGTAAGGGGCCAGGTTAGCTCACTGTTGTAAAGGTATTCAGCAGCGACTTGGTATAATGCAAGCATGCCATCAGGAGTTTGGCTGTGATGGGGAACATTTAGGTCAAGCAGCTCACATTGTAGCTGGAGTTATGCAGCAGCTGTGGCAGGCATGTCTGGTAGTCAAGTGCAATGGGTATATGTTTAGGCAGTCAGTATTGTGGGCAAAAACTGTCAAGTCATCCAGGGGGATCAACATTTAGAACTTAACAGAAGAATTAAGATCACAGCCTGGATGGCTGCCTCGTGGATTTACCTCTAGGAGAACAAATGGTTTTGTTGGGCATTTTGGCTAATGTTTGAGAGGCAGTGAGGAAATAAAGAAAAAAAATTGGGTTTACCCACCTTCAGTATCACATTTTTTTCTGTCAAGAAACCAACCTAGCTTTCATGCCAGCTAGGTTATTGACGTAAATGATGTGAAATTTCACATTGCTGCTTCTCTGTAGTTCTTCTCTCTGATTCTGAGTGTGTTTGCTGTGGCAGTCATACCAAATATAATTTTAGCCATAGAGTGCCTCCTACTGTAGTTTCTAAGTAAAACAGGGCTGTTTAAAGGAACCCTGGCATTGTATCAAAACCAGGGTAAGGAACCCTGACATTGTATCAAAACTAGGGTAATATGCGCATGCCTGAACACCAAAGCAATCACAGGATAGAATGATCAAGCTAAAAATGAAAAGGAAAGTGTGTGCGTTTCCTAGATAGCAGCAGCTTTAATTTGAAACACTGGTTACAGACAAAGATAAGTGCTTTTGTCCAAACTTACTTCATCAGATTCAGTTCCACATGCAGCAAGATATTTGGAGAAGTGTTTGTTTTTCTCGTGTCAAATTACTTTTTGTAATTGACATTTTCCTAAGTGAAAAACAGTTGTACTGAGTAGCTGTAGACTATGCAATATCAAAGAAGAAGTAGTATGATTTAATGAGTAAATGTAATCGTGGCACTAGCAAAGATCAGAAGTTTCCTTATCATAAAACATTGGCACATGTAGGTTGTGCAGACAGGCAAGTGTAGGTCTGCTAAGGCTTGCAGGCCCCTTTAAAAGAAGAATGTCAGTCACAGATAGAAACCAATGTAGGTCCTTGCGATCAGCATCAGTTTTCTCTGTTTTAAAATTGATTTCTGTCATTTGTGTTGCTGCTGAGGTTGTTATAGATTCATAGATTACTAGGCTAATGATCTGGAGGGCCTTTCTAACCATAGCCAGGCTTTCTTGAAAGAATAATGTCTTGTATCGAAACAGGACATTGAAGGCCAGGCATTTATAAGCTACCTCTGTCCATGAGGGACATGGGTGCCAGGCCTGGTGTAAATTTCCTATTCCCCATCCACTGGTCTTGGTTGCACGTAAATTGGGTAATAGACAAACTCAGCTTCACATGGATGGAAAGGCTGTTCCATAGGAGGGGGTAGTCTTTGGGGCATATACCTGTCTCTCCAGCATGTTCTGTTGAAGTCACAGACAAAATTCAGGTTTCTAGACCTTGTATTTCTGGTACTCTTTGACTTATGAATACGTGGGAGATTCTTAAGTGTGGGGTTTGTGGATTCCTTATAAGCCAAGCATAGATCACCCCTTAGCAGTCTATAGGAGACTGAGTAGAGGGAGAAGGCTTTAAGGCGTGCTGCATAAGGCAGGTTTGTTACTCCTTGTACCCTTTTTGTAAGCAATCTCTGAGGTCGCTCTAGTTGCAATATATACCTGGTCAGGTACATACCAAAGGGAGCATTGTACTCTGGTCTAATAAGGGCAGAGTACAGTGGGATAACAACTTCTTTGGACCAAGATGCTATGCCCTTACTTAAAAGCTGCACACACTAAAAGGATTGCCTTACCACTGTGGCCATGTGGTGGTCAAAAGTAAGGCTACTGTTTGCATGCGTACTCGGATCCCTGACTACTGGGTTGACTCTTGGGGAGTATTATCAACATGGTAATTAGCCAGGATGGTTGACTTCCCAAAGGGTACAATTATGCATTTTTTTAGCATTGAGTTTAAGACCTTGGCTTTAGTGCCATTTGTTAGTCAGCGATAGATGATCTTGAAGAATGTTAGTGTCTGTAGGGGAGTGGATGGTGACCCCCAGATTGCAATCATCTGCAAACTTAAACAACCATAAACTTTCAGCATTTGCTTCCATTTCAGAGAAGTAGATGCCAAAAAGGAGTGGGACCAGTACCAAGCCCTGGGGGAATCCATAGTGACTGACCTCCTGGAGGAGGTGGCCTCACCTATTGTAACCTCCTGGTTCCTATCAGCAAGCAAGTTGGCTGCCTAGCAGGTGATAAAAGGGTTTCAAACCTGGTGCCATTGAGTTTGTCTATAATGCCCGAGTTGGTTATTGTATCAAAAGCCTTGGGCAGTTAGAGGTAAGCTGTTTACACAGTCTTACAGTCATCCACTGCTTTGGTGACCCTCTCAATAAAGTCCACCAAGTTTAATGGGCAATACCTTATTTTAACAAAGCTAAACTGTGATGGGTCCAACATTTGTAGGTTACCTATGTCCATGACTATTCTTTCCAGGGCTTTACATATGAAGCTGGTAAGACGTATGGGTGTGTAGTTACCTTGATCAGTGGTTGGACCTTCTTTGTGTAGGGGAATGACTCTAGCCATCTTCCCTTCTTTGGGCACAAAATCTTACTGTAGGCTCCAGTAGAAAAGTGATTCAAGTCGACTAGAGAGTTCATATTTCGTGCTATGTTAAACATCCCGGGATGTTATCAGGGCCCATTGATGCAGTGTTTTAGCCTTGGAAAGTGGGTTGAAGACCTGTTTCCGTAGTAATGGTTGAGGAGATTGCGGTTTTTATTTTGGACCATCAGGGAGGTGGTGATTTTAGCTGAATCTGTTAGCCAAAAGTTTGGCAATGGCCTCCAGTTCAGTGTTGGTAAAACCATTTACAGTAAGTTTTGCACATTGTTGTGTATTTCCCTTGAGGTTACATTCATAACTGAAGAAAGCTTTGTGGTTGTCCTTTGCATGACAAGCTATTTTTTCTTCAAATTTAACCTTTGAAGTATTAATTAACTCTCTTAGCTGCCTGTCTAGATTGATCCGGAGATTTTAGTATTTATGGCTTTTTGCCTCCTATGCTTGGCCACAATTTTTTTCTTTTGTTGTATAACCGATTGATGTGATTCTACTGCGGTGGCTTATCTTTTGAGTTTGTCATATTCTTAATATCCTTGGGCACATTTCGCTCTATACAGCTATCAGTGCTACTGTACAGATATTTTGTAAATAGCTCAGCATATGCTATGGTGTTTACTGGGATTGGGGTGTTTGGTATTTAGCCAAGATGTTGCATAGTAGAGAGAAAGATTAACACTAGAATAGTTGCTAAAGATTTTTGGCTTTGCTGGATCCCCAGATTTAATTTTTATTTCAAGTAGTATTGCCTTATGGTCAGATCTGACTAGCAAAGACATTACATTGGGTGAAGAACATCCCCCCCCAAGTGTTTGTGAGCACATAGCAAGGATGTTTGTACCCCTGGTAGGAGAATGGACCAGCTGTTCCAGGCTGTTGATTTTAACAGTGTTAAGGAATCTCTGGGCTTTTACATCAGAAGTGGTGTAGGATTCTCACTCTGGAGGGGTAATTGTGCTCCTCCATGAATATCATATTGGGTTGAATGGTGAGGGACTTCAATACATTGTAATAAGTAGTCTGTGTTTCCTGGGACATGGAGGGGGACCTATAGGTTACAAGGATATAGCACAAGACGTTGTTTATGGCGAGTTACACATGTAGAAGTTACAGTGAGTCATACACTTTTAACTAGTGTGGTTGTGAGATTGGTTTTAATGTAGACTGAGACTCCTCCACCTTTAGTTCCCAGCCGTGCAGTAGCTTGTCTAAAGGTGTGATAGGCATTATAACCTTACACTGCTGGGGTACTCTCAATGGCTTTAAACCATGTCTCCTTTAATACACAGATGTCTACACTCTCCAGGCAGATGAAGGCTTGCAGGGAGTTGAGTGTATTCTTAAGACTTCTAGGACTGAGCAGTACCACCTTCAGGTATTTCGTCGTAGATTCAATTAAGTCTGTAGAATTATCAGTTTGACATTGCCTAAAAAAGGCACTGTGAGGTCGCAAAGGTCTTTGCCAGCATCCAAAAGCCTAGTGGGGATACGTGTAGACCAACCCTGGCAAAGCAGTGTGGTCTGTCAACATGTCTTTTCAGGCCATCAAATATTGTACCCCCCCCCCCCCGGATTAACAACAGAAGCTAAGCCAATTTTTAAAATCTGTCATTTTCTGTTGGTAATGTGGCATCATCTTTGGAGAAGGTAGTATGCTACTCAGTGCTAGGGTTATACGTGTCTGAGAGACATGGTCGGCAAGCTCTATCATGTCTCACTTCATATAGTCAAGGGAGGTATGTCTCGGGTTATTAACACCCACATGGACTATGACAGTGTCATACTGGTGCATGTGGTTCAGTGAACTGAGTGCCTGTGTGACTTGACAGATCCTAGCCCCAGAAAGTCTGGTAACCATGACTCTCTCCTTACTCAGTCTGGTGAGAGGGGATCTTCGGAGTGCCTCACTGTAGAATCACCAATGACTAGGAAATTTGGCTGTGCGCTGATTTGCCTTAAGAGCTTAGTGGTAGAGGCACTGCGTACAGTGTTGCTAGGTGTAGCAGTAGGTCGTGTTTTAACAGAGTGTTTACATGATCGCTGAGGACCCTTTCTTTGATTGTGCTGTACAGGAGGTCTTAGTGTTTTAGGAATGTTACCTGTAAGTGCCTTAGTATAAGTAGTTTTATGTGTAAGGTCTTTACCCTGTTCAGTAGGCGTAGTGCAAGTGTCACTGACAACCTATATTGGATTAATTTTGGTTGTATGGGAGAGTTTTGTCTCCAGCATTAGTATATTTACACCTGTCACATACTTTATCTGTTTTATTAAGATTAAGTGGGTCAAAGGTGTACATGAGGTAACTGCTACAATGCCTCAGAATACCCATCTTAACCAGACTGGCCACAGAGGGTTGGGAAGTGTATACCCATAGCTACTGATCTACTAGGGAGGAGTGAGGGAAATTTAAATATTGAATAGGTCATTAAGACAAAGAACTTGATGAGCACCACTCAGCTATGTGCAAGCTAGATGCTCTAGTAAAAATAAATAAATAAATAAAATCTGTCTAGACAGTAATGCTACAAGAGTGTAGACCACAAGCCCACCTAATGCAAAATAACTAGTTTGGAGCTCAAGTGCTTAAACCAGAGCAAAGACACTTTTAGAATAACAGACATAGTAAGCCTTCAACCAGCAATTCTCAGCTCAGAAGGTTGCAGGCTGCCTTCTCCCACAAGAGTGTAGACCACAAACCTTAATGTAAAATAACTGGTTTAGCACCCAAGTGCATAAACCAGAACAAAAACACTTTGAATAACAGACGCAGTAAGCCTTCAACCAGCCATCCCCACCTCAGAAGGGCATAGACTATCCTCTCCTGCCACAAGAGTGTAGCCCACAAATCTTCCTTCTATAAGGTAAGTAATTTGAAGCCGAAGTGCTTAAATCAAAACTAAGAGGCTTAGAATAACAGTTGCAGTGTAATCAGGATACTGGGAAGCAGTAATAAATGCAGCAGATTAAATGCAACTGAGCAATTTAAGAACCTGCAACAAAAAGATAAAGTTAGGAATAAGCACAACTAAGGTACAAGTTGCTGAATAAATTGCATATTTTTGTTTTAGTAAGTGAGAAGATAGGAAAGAGAGGATAATTCAAGTTTAAGAGGCTAAGGGGGGAGTGCCTTCCCGGCTGATGTCTGAATGCTCAGTAGAATGAACTGATGAGGTGAGACTAGGAGGAGTGTCCAAAATCAGATATATACTACAGGCAGGCAACTCAAAAGCCATCAATACGAGAGCAGCAGGGAAGGGTGGGTGGGAGAAATCAAATGCAGGCAGAGATCAGCAATGGGCAAAGAACAGCAAGTCAAACAAGCCCTACAGCTTAATAAAGATGCCACTAAATATTTGTAGTTAAATGAGAAATGCTATTTCTCAGCTTCTCCCACTAATTAGTTGGATGCTATTCACTGCTGCAAAAGAATTACTTTCTGACACTAACCAAGACTTAAAACTCCAAAAAGAACAAAAGACTTGAAACAAAACAAAATGCAATACAAGAAAAAGATGAAAAAAATTGGAAGTAACCTAACCTTAAATGGATAACTTAATCCAAAACCAAATGCAGACAGATTAACGATAGTCGGGGAGAGAACAGCAAATTAAACAAGCACTAGAGCTAAATTAGTATTTTTTGGAAATAAGTCTGCATTATCCCCCACCCCACCCATTAAAAAGCTAGTTAACTTTCATGATAACCTGTTTGCATTTGTTTCCCAATAGGGATGATGTGTTATGGGTAGTTTTCATTTATTGTCTAATAGAGTAGCAGATATTACCAGAATTCTTTTAAAGGTTGCACATCCAGATGTGAAGGACTGGGGGCTGTATTCTTAGTTGTTTGAATGTTTATATATATTTTTTTCTGTTGATTGCTTTACCTTTGCTATTCATTTTAAATCGGCTTTTATCAAAGTTATGTTTATTGAGGCTATTAATCTTGTGGGATATGCATTCATTATGGATGGTTTAATGGAAGTGCAAGTAAGCTCTGGAGTCATACGAGTCCTAAATAACAGCACTTGTATTAATTTCCTCAGATGAAAGGTTGGTTATACAATTTAAGGCTGCCTTGGGGAAAATCAGAATAAGGTCAGGTTTACTGAGGCATAACAAAAGAGCAATATCTGCTTGTTAGCCTTTACATCACATAATTATAACTTATTCCAGGAAAAAAAGTTGACAGAGAGTAGGAGACAAGAGTGCTTTTATGAGTCAAAAATAATTTCATTCAGCCTAATTCAAGAAAAAGACTCCCAGGATAAGGCACCCAGGTGGCTTGTCTTGTAGGTCTTGTTAGATGAGTGTGCCAGACTTAATGTAAGCATGGCTTTGAACATCATGGAATGTTTACAAAGCCTGCCTGAGTAATGACATCATACTACTATGGATATTATTCTGACCTTCTTGGGTCCTAGTAGGCGTGTTCTGCAGACATCAGCAGTTTTCCAGGAATTTGATTAAGTAGTTATAGAACTTGTAAGGATTGATACTGTCTGTGGCCGTAACATATTGCATAATGTTATTGTTTGTAATCTTCCAGCCATGTATCAAAGTACAAAAATTAATTCAAATTCTAAATGACAGTTGTCCTTTCTCCTTGTTCTCATCATTTCAGAGGGCTGTGAATAAACCACTTAGTAGGAAGGTTAGTCCCCTTTGGAGTGGAGGAGACTATAGTGAATGACTTAGACACAGTGCCTAGAACCTTAAAATGATGTTTAAAAGCTGTAGAGCTTGCCAGGATTTTCCAGCAGAAATGTTCAAGTCTGAAGGTATTGCTCCCTTCCTGTAGACAGGAGGAGGCTTGAGGCCTTGACCTGTACTGCTTTGACTTCCTTGAGCTTGTCCGTGACCTTGGATGTGCCTTCTAAGAAGTGTATGGAGAAGTGACTTGAATAAGGTGGCCAGGGACTTGAGAGAAGCAACTATGGTGCCTGACATCCTTGTTCAGTCAGAAGGTATAGGTCTTGGTATAGTGCTTTCAGAGTCCCATGCATATCAGTTATGAGGCCTATTGCAAAAGTCACTTGGAGGCTGCCTTGCCCGTGGATTAAGGCATGTCCTACTGAGTTGAAGGCTGTCACATGGAAACTGGACTGGATGACCAGTCATGGGAGTCCATTGTAAAAGCTTGTTTTGTAGCTTCTTGAGGGGAGGGTAGTAAACCCATTAGAGTAGTTAAGGATTTTGTGGTTAAAATGTAGAGGTCTGTGGCTGCCTACCTCGGATTTAGGCTGGCTGCTCTATCCAAGATGACACAAAATCCAAACATAGGGTGCCACATCCCCTATCCCCCTAGTTCCCTGAGACTCTGGTATCGGGCAGGTCCTCAGTTCCTACCCTCACCCAGGCCCAAGGAATGGTTTTACTATGCTCTAGTCTCCATGTTCTGAAGACCAGACTTCAGTGTTTGAAGTCCCTACTGCTAAGAGGAAGGAGGAGCCCCTCCCAGAGAATGATTCTAACACACACACCAAAGAATGTGGGGGAGGACCTGGACTACTCTTCTCAGATATCTTCCTCCTTAGGGCATGATTGGACACAGATGACAACAAGCTCCATGCTTCTGTAGAGGAAATATCATTTGGAAAAGCACATTTCACAATGAGCACTACTGCATATGGCAAGCAAAGGGTATACTGCTTAGGTTATTTTACCTTTCTGTTTTCCCAATCTTTCCTAACCTCTTCTGATATAGTTATGCACCATTTTATACACCCTAGTGATTATCCCTTTAACAGCATCTTATGTTCTTGACTTATTAAAAGATCGACCAAGCTTCTCTTTCAGATTGCATTCCCCTCCTACTCTGTTTTTACATGTAGTCTATTATCAAGTCCAGATAGGAAAGGCAGTCTCTAATCTGCAGTTCACCTTCCTTTCCTGAATTTTGTTCTCCCAATATCTTGGTTCCTTTAACTTACTCCAGTAAACTCCTGCTTTCAGTCGCCTGTTTTCTGTAACCCTACTTACAGACCTTCCTTTTGGTAAAATATTTTCTCCATTCCCCTACTTAGCTCTTAGAGTACTTTCTGCTACTTTATGGCTGTGATATTTTGTATGGCTGGTAGTAATCTCTGTATGGACTTTTATCCAAAATCCCAGTCTATCTGTTGGACTATTTGCCTATTTTGTCATCTTTTCCACTTTGATTTTTTTACCTTCTGCTTCAGTTGTTTACAAGTCTTAACTCTCTAGCTATTAAGTACCACTTCAAATCCAGTAACTAAACACCCTTGTTTCTGTGCACTTCCTTTCCTAAGAGTACAGGGTTTTAATCATTCCACCTTCATTTGCCTACAGTGTAACTTTGAGCAAGTTGTTTAATCAGACAGTGCATTGGGGAAATGTGGAATTTGGGTTGGGCTCCTTAATGGTTTCCTGGACTGCATACCTAGCAAGTATCTAAGTACCTGTGAACCCCTATAGTAGGTAGTTGTGTACAGCTGCTTTGTATTTATGCATAGTCTAGATATTCACCTGTGTATAAGACTAAAGGTACTAAAACTTTTTTACTGATTGTATATTGCTATTCAAATCCATAATCAAGAGCTTTTAATTTTTACATTATCTTCTGTTTAGTCTTTTTTTGCATATACCTAGCTGGCATGACAAAATATTTTGAACCCATACTCATAGATACTTAAAATTATCATGTACCCAATAAGTATGGATATTACTGAGCCAATTCATGCATGAATACATAATTCACTGCTGTGGCTTTTGTTTCGTCTTCATAGATTAGTACTAAGCTAACTGCCCTTGTGGGCCATTTTAAGCCTAGCCAATTATCCCTTGTGAGACTCAAACCCTGCACCTTGTGTTTGTAAGGCCTTAACCATTAGGCCAACCTCCCATTTATCTTACATCCTGAAAAGACATAAAACTATCTCAGTGAACACCATAAGGTTCTTTTCTAGATTTAGTAAGTGTAAAGTATCATCTGTAAATAAAGCTAATATTTCTTGATTACATCAGTTATATCCTTGAATTTGTGACCTTGTAATAGCTGTAAGTAAACCAACAGAAGAAAAAATAGGACATAACCAAGTGTTTCCTGTCTTCAAACATGGCTTACCAGAGTGGAGTCCTCACACCTTAATTCTTCCTTCCAACCCTTCATCTATCCTCTTTTCTAATACATTATTCTATCCACCGACACGCTGCTATCACTCTATGCATAAAAATCGCAGCTGACCGTATTGAATGCTTTTTCTGCATCAAAACTCGAGTAGCAGTGTTTATCTCAACTCCTGTTGCATTTGGATCATCATTGGTCTAATAATAATACCAGAATATTTGCTTTTACTCCATACAGCTGCACTTTTCCTTATCAATCAAGTTTCATAACACCTTTGCCATTTTTGTAGCTAGTTTAAACAAACATTTTAATCCTCAGAATGGGTCTATATGAAGTTGAAATTAAAGGGTCTTTATGCTCTCTGTAATACATCCAGCTCTGCTTTCACCTAAGATGTTTGTATCCTCCTCTTTAAAATAGTTAAATCCTTCCAGATCTTTTATGACTTTCCTCCTAACTTTCAGATTTCACATCTTTTCCTGGGTACTTGGCTGATGTTTATGTATCACCCATATTTATTTCATCTTTTTTTTGTATTAGCCATTTGTTGAGCCTCCACTTCATGTAACCCTGGCATAACTAAATCTTCCATAGATGTTTCCATGTTTGCCTTTTCTTAGTTCCCGTGTCTTGCACAACTTTTCAGAATTTCCAAAATGTCTCAAAACCTTCTGTAAGGTCTCTGATAGTTTCTTGTTACAGGGTCCTTAAGTGTAGCTACATTTTTCTAGTTTGTTTCCCATCATGTCTTTGTACTGCGGAGTTATCAAAATAGCTGCTTAACTGCAGCCTTTCTGAATTCCAAATGTTAATTTTCCTGTAGCACACTGTAGTTTCTCCTCCTCCTCCTTTTATGATTCTCCTTCTTTTGCAGTAATTTAACTTTTTATTCCAATTCGCTAGCTATCCCTTTTGAAGTATTTTTTTATCTTCCTTAACTGAACATATTACTCACTACCAGTTCCTTAAAGTCCTTTCTTTTTTGCAAACAAGTAGTAACATGCCAGTGTCTTATTTTCCACATTATTACACGTCTTTGCTTAGTTTTTAAATGTTCATGATCTGAAGTGGTTATTGTGTGGGTCTCAAAGCGTTCAACTAAATAACATACCCAAGCAGATAAATTTAGGTGTATTTAATATAAAATAGAGAAGCAGCAGCAGACTATGAACAGAAACTAGTGCCTCTGCTATATCACCTTCAAGAAGTACAAAAACACAAAAGAAAAACATTTTTATGTAGTGAAAAGCAGTTGAATAATTGATCATTTAATTACATAATCTATTAATTTAAATTAAATATCTCCAATTACATTCAGTAATGAGACCTAAAGGAATTAAATTGCTATACTTTAAAATATAAATAGGACCATCATTTTTTCTATTTATATTTTAAAGTATAGCACTTTAATTCCTTTAGGTCTCAATACTTGAATGTAATTGGGGATATTTAATTTAATTAATTACTGGATTATGAGTTGCTAGAATTTTACTGTTCGTTGTCTGCTGCTGCTGCTTTTTTATTTTATATTAAGTATGCCTGGATTTATTTGCTTGGTCAGCCTGTTTGCGCTTTTTATCTTGCTGGTTTGTTCATTTGTTCTTAGTGGTTAAGCATACCCCTCTGAAGTATAATTTCTATCCAGTCTAGCCCAGTTGTTTGAAGATTAATGTAAATTTTATTAGAATTCCTATCAGCGAATTCACATCTTCTGTACCACATATTTCTCCTTTTCTTCAGAAGTGTACTCCTCTTATATTTTCTCTTCTAGGTCCCTGCTGTACATCCTTATTATTGCATATCATTCTCTACCTGTAAGTCATATTTCCTGATAAAAGCTGTTGTCCAGAAATTCTCCTAAGCTCAATAACAGTAATTTTAGGTGTAATATAAATACATGTAATCCTCTTCCCTTGCCAGTAGCTGCTTACCAACATAAATATACCATTATTGTCCTTTGTTCCTCTCCAGTAACTATTGGGGCCCCTCTAGCTATCAATAATAGTACTTCCCTTTTCCTTTGTCCCTGATATTCTGCTAAATGTCCACGCTGAAGTCATCTAGTCAAATTCACATGCTCAGGTCTATCCAGATTCTTTCCTGTAATATTGCTGTTGCACCCTGCACCTCATCTGTAACTATAAGGCCATTTGATCAAGCAACCAATTCTGATAAGTTATTACTACCCCTTGTCACACACAGGCGTCCTTTTGAATGTGGTTTAATCTGGACCTGTTCAGACACTTGTCACCTTGCTTCGTGTTTTCTTGGCACATGCTCCAGTTCCTCCTCTGTACTATAAACCCCAAAGAAAATGCTTCAAATCAGTTTTTGTTGCCTCCATTCTAGCTTCTTCACCTCTCTCGGAAGCTCAAGGGTTGCGGGGTGTATTTCTTCTGTTTTCGACAGACAAGTCCATTTTTTTCACCATACATTTGCCTTTGAACAGTTATTTCAGAACTGTCTTAACTGTCTTCAGCTTTTTTAACAAGTTAATTTTATTTTCCCTAACCCCCCCCCATTCTCTGCCCTTCCCTTAAAAAAAATAAAATAAAAAATTGAGATAAAAATGTCAATTTCTTCAGTCTACTTCAAAGGTTATTCTTAGACTTAGCAGTAACATGCTTACATTGTTTTTGTTGAATTGTCAAAGTAATTTGTCGTTTGATAAGTCGGTCCTAAAGATGGGCAAGGACCCCAAGCCTAGATTGAAAAAGTGTGTGTAGTTTGGACACAGAATTCCCATTTGTGATTTATATGTGGTTTGTTTTGGGAGTAGGTCACTCGGACAGTGATGGTTATATGTAAGATCTTTAGCTCTCATACTCTTTCTTCATAAAAGAAATATGTTTTTGCTGAAAGGTCTTATTCATTTCAAGTCTGTACCTGCTGAGAGAATGATTTTGGAAGACAAATGAATTTCTATAAAGGATTGAAATCCAAGGCTAATTCTTCTGATGTCTCTATTTTGGAAAAGTTGGCTTTGATCAAGGTTCTCAGACTCTCTCCTCCACGATCAGAGACTTTGTCAGGTTTACTTCCTCTTGAACTTCACTTCTACACCGGTATTGGTCCTCTGAAAACAACTATGCAGAGAGAGGGGCCGAGGTTCTCTTCTGAAAAAGAATCGTCAAGATTTCTTTTTACCAGGCCTGGTTCAGCTTCTACACTTAGTTCTTGCAAATCCTTCAAGAGCTCTTCACCCCTAGACTGGGAACTCATGATGTTGGTCTTTGTGTAGGCCCAGCTTCAGTTTGATGTAATTTCCTCCCTGCTGTATTCCTAGGGTGGCTTAAGACCAACTCATCTCTGCATTTTCCTTGGTGCTCAGAAAGACTCAAACTCAGACCCATTCTGGACTTAAGTTAATGAAACACATGAAGGAGTTTTTTTAAAATGGCAACTGACCACACAGTCTTTGGACCTCTAAAATGCTTAACAATTCTACGGTGAAAAAAATGCATCAAAGAAGGTTTCTCTGCTTCTGGGTGGGCATCCGTCATTATCAAGTGTTCATCATATTGATCACTGCTGCAGTAGCCTTAGCTATATGAGTTATAACCCTGCCAAGGATGCAATGACCAGCCAGCTTCCAAAGCTTCAGGGCATCAGGTACATGCTCAAGCTGTCACACAGTTCGACCTGAGCTAATTGAAAGACAACTTTGGGTGCAAAGCCCTCCAGAACTGTACTGCTGACAAACAGCATGCTTCTCTGAGGATTTTGAGGATGGATTGTCAGCTTGTGCTTTTCTTTGCTGGGCCTTGGCCCCTTTTTTTCTTCCAGACAGTCTGAATCTCCATTGTTCTCTTTAGCAACAGATTGTTTCTTACAAATGGGTTCTGAAAATCCATTATCAGGGTTACCAAAGGCAGTGAGAGGAAATTCTTCCTTTCCAGGGTGTCATTCGTCATTCTCCAGATCAAACTCTTATTGCCACCTGTACTTCATCACATGTTGTCCCAAGGAGTGATAGAACCAGATGTTCTTCATGTTTCACTCTTGCAGTCATCACATTTGGGTTATCTGCCTGCAGTAGCCCTCAGTCGGCCTGATTATCAAAGTCTTGGGTCCTGCGTTGGTTGCTGTCTCATCTTCCGTGACGTCAGGTAGTCAGGGGTATAAAGCATGCAGCCGATAACATTACACCACTCTTTCTTGCTGTGCGGTGCCCGAAGCAGAAGCAGTTCGCAAGTGCCGGTCGGCTGACTCCTGAAATTTTCGTTTTCGAGTTTCAGAACCGAAGTCTTCAACTAAAGCTAAGTACCCCATTGAGGAAACGTTTTCTTGCTCTAAACTGATGTCAATAAAAGTCCATAATTGTATTTCTTGTGGAAAGCAAATACCTCATAAAGATTTTCATTCGTACTGTATTCCTTGCCTAGGCCCTGACCGTGACGTACCTCGCTGTCAGTTTTGTGCCTTATTTAAATCACAAACTGTTCATCATTGGTATATTTTCGCTTCTAAATATTTTGATACTCTGTTCAATTATCTAGATATGTCTTCGGTAAGCCATCCGACTTCTGACATTCCGAAAAATGCAAAGATAAAGACAGAGAGGTCGCATAGGTCCAAAGCTGCTGGCGACACTTCTCCTAAGCTAGTCGCCAGTTTGCCGGTACTCAGTGAGGCGCTTTTGCAGCCCCTGATACCCGCTACTTCAGATTCGCAGGCCACTACTGAGACCCATTCGGAGTCCGGTATGCTGCGAGATGCTTCAGCTGTGGAACCTGTGGATGTCTCTACTTTGTATGTGTCCGGAGCCGCTGTGCAGGCACTGGCGTCTGAGTGTGTTTTCAGGCCTACTGACTTGCATATTAAAAAGACGCCATCATATTCTTCAAGGCCTAAAACTCAAATCATGCCTAGGAAACAGACGGCCAGACCGCATGGTCAGGCATTTATGCCTAAAAAAACAAATGATAAGAATGTCTGAAGAATGCATTCTATGGGCATCTACAAGAATGCATGGATTATGCCATCCCAAGCAAAACCAAAACTCACTCCTCCAAGAAAAGGAAACCAGTCTGGTGGACTCCTGCCATAAACAAGCTATACAATAGAAGGAGGAAACTAGTATAGAAAGGAGTAAAATCCCAAGAAGGGAAGATCATCCCTGATCAGTATCAGCACAAAACTACGACCCCTCATAAAATCATCCAAGGTGAGCTTTGAAAGAAAATTTGCCTAGGACTCCAAAGATAACCACAAGGCATTCTTTAGCTATGTCAAGAATCTAAGTGGCAATCCTCAGATCTGCTTGGAGTTAGTGCAGAATGGCACAAAATACACTGAACCGACCAATATCTCCAACATCCTGGCAGACAGGTTCAGCCCAAACTTCACCCCCCCTCTCACCCCCAAGAGGGGCCCATAACCATACCAGAAGAATGTAGAGTCCCTGAAATCACAGGCACTCAGGTTAAAACAGCCCTCTCCAAAGCCAAAAACACAGCATCAATGGGACTGGACGGTGTCCCAGGCTGCGTCCTACATGAGCTCAAAAGACGAACTAACCCCTCACCTAAACACACTGTTCAAACTCAGCCTCTCCACAGGCTACGTACCCATAGAGTGGCACACAGCAGCGGTTATTCCACTCCACAAAGAGGGAGCCACAACAGACCCTGGGAACTATCGCCCTATAAGCCTGACTAGCTTGGTCTGCAAGGCTATGGAGCGCATCATCATGGAACTCATTAACAGAGACATTGGGAACCTCCAAACACTGGACCCTACCCAGTTCGGCTTTAAGGGCAGATCATGCCTCCTAAACCTGGTGGACTTCTTTGAGACAGTTACCAAGGCTATAGATGAGGGAAAGGTGGTACACACAGCCTACCTAGACCTCGCAAAGGCCTTTGACACCATTCCCCTTTTTGGTGTTATAGACAAGCTCACCAGCCTGAATATAAACCCCCTACGTCACAAGATGGGTTGCCCACTGGCTCACAGACAGAACCCACATAGTGAGAGTTGCGGGAGCTAGGTCCGACTAAATTGGTTACAAGTGGAGTTCCCCAGGGCTCAGTCCTAGGACCCCTCCTGTTCGGCATATACTTCTCAGAAGTACAGGCAAGCACAGGAGGACTATGGCTGACCAAGTTCACAGACTACTGCAAACTAGGGGCTATAATTGACTCTCTGGCTGAGACAGACATCCTCCAAAAGGGTCTCACTGAGATGGATACCTGGTGTCAAAATCATGGCCTCAAGCTAAATGCTAAAAAGTGCATAGTCATCCCCTTTGGAAAAAACGAACTACCCACAAACTACCACATAGGTGGTAGTCCCCTAAATATGGAAGACGGACCCAAGTAGATAGTAATCTCACCTTTGATCATCACATTGCCAAAGTGGTTAGAAAATCCTTCTGTGTGGCCCACCTAATCACAAAAGGGTTCGCATCCAGATCAAAAGAGGTCATTGTGCCCCTCTACTCATCACTCATTAGACCCATCATAGAGTACAACGTCCCATTTGGGATGTACCTTATAAGACACCTGCAACAGCTGGAAAGACCACAGAAGTACCTCACTTAGAGAATCACTGGCCTCAAACAGATGCCCTATGCAGCTCGATTGAAGAAATTACAGCTGTACTCTCTTGCATACCGCCTACTCAGAGGTGATCTCTGCCTGACATACAAGGCCATGTCCAACCCAGAATTGATGGACATGCTCCACCTAAAGAAAACCTTATCCCCGCGAGCCACATGCTCTAGGAATCTAAACCTCACCACAACAATAAATAGGACATGCTGGAGGGATAGATTCCTGTCCCAGAGACTTCCCATGCTTTGGAACAAGATCCCAATCTACATTAGGCAGAACTCCTCGCTAACACTCTTCAAAAGAAATCTTGAGTGGATGGGAAACAAAGTTTACCTCGGGGATCACTTCAGTGGCTGTGCTAGACAGAGGCACAGGGAACTAATCTAAGGGGGCGGCGAAAGCCAACACATTCTGGCTGGGCTTATAAATGCCTTCGGGCAGATAGCCTAGTACCTACCTATGAACCTATAAGACCTTATTACTTTAATCAGGGGAAGCCAACCTTCCCCCCCTCTAAGAGACCTAGGACTGAATTTGCTTATGATACTAATAACCAGGACCAGTATTTACCCTTATCCACCTACGAGGATTCTGATGCAGAGGAATCTATTCCCTCTGCTTCTCCCCCAGAGGATTTTTCTTTTGGTGAAATCTTGCATACTCTTAGCGAGCATTTTCACTGGGAAAGCCAGGATTACTCGGATTCTAAAAAGAGGCTTAGAGATTTCTTACTCCTGCCCCCAACACAGGCCTTTAGCTATCCCTCCTGTGCTGGACTTTGTTGACGATACCTTTTCGGAGTCTAGCTTGGCCCCTGACTCTCTACCTCCTGCTCCCAGAAAACCTGATGGCTATTACAGGGTTCCTGATTCTCACAAGTTCCTTTTTAAAAATCCTATTGCGGATCCTGAGACCATGTCACAGGGACCCAAGAGCATTAAGGCTACTACTGCCAAATATCCTACCCCCTCCGATAGAGATTCCAGGGCCCTGGATATATGGGGTAAGAAGGTATACACCTCTGCAACCTTGGCCATCAGGGCCTTAAATTGCCAGTTTCATATGTTAAAGTATCAGCAGCATATTATTGGATTGCTTAAACAGAAAATCATGTTGATGCTGAGAATAAGGATTTACAGTATTTAATGCATTCTGCTGAACAGCTGGAAAACATACTTTGCAATGTGGTTTTGATTCACTAGAGGCATCTTGCAGGGCTGCTGTCACTGGGTCTGTACTTAGAAGGCATGCTTGGCTTAAGGAGCAATCTTTGCCATATCATGTTAAAACTAAATTGCTGGATGCTCCCTTAAATCAGGGCTGCCTGTTTGGCAACAAAGCAGAAGTTCTTAAAAAGATGGAGGAAAAAGCTAAATCTATGCAAACTGTTAAAGATTTCTTACAAGTGCAGCCTCCAAGATTTAGTAGGCATTGGCCCTCAAAAAATTGGTCCTTTCCTCCTCTTCCAGGCCTTCTCAGTTCAAACCCAGAACCAGCAGAACAACCAGGCTTCTGTCCCAGGGTACGCACAGGACTAAGCAGTGGGGGGCTCCCACTTCCAAATCAGGGAGTAGTAAGACTCCCCCCTATGGTAAGCTGTCTCAATGACTTAACTTTAAAACTTCCAGGCACTTCTCAACTGACTGCTCCTTTTGGGGAAAGATTGCTCTGCAAGCAAAAAACTGGGAACTCATTACCGAGGACAAATGGGTTTTAAACATAGTTTCCCAAGGATACAGATTTCACTTCCTCATGTTACCAACCCCAAACGGTTAGCCAGATCTACCCCCAAATCAGTGGGCAAAGGCTCAAAAGCAAGTACACTCTCTAAGATTAAAGGCTATTCAGACTGTACCAGAAGAGGAAAAGGGACAAGGTTTCTACTCAAGACTTTTCCTGGTACCCATAAACGACAACTCATGGCGTCCTATCCTGGACCTTTCTATCCTAAACACCTTTTTGGTGATTCCAAAATTCAAGATGCTAACTTCACCAGTTGCTTCCCATGATAGGCAAAGATGCCTGGATTTAAAGGAAGCCTACCTGCACATGTCAGTCAGGGAATCTTGCAGAAGATACCTACGCTTCATGCACTATCAGTTCTCTGCACTGCCCTTTGACTTATCTTCTGTGCCCAGGGGTATTCACAAAGTGCCTAGCTCCAGTCATTGCATTTTGCAGGCAAATAAATATTCAAATATACCCATACATGGACGATTGTCTAATTCAGGCAGAAAGCCAGGACATACTTTTTAATCATCTGGCATTTGTACAAAAGGTGCTAACTTCTCTGGGGTACACTATAAATGAAAATAAATCACAGCTGGTAGCCTGTCAACAAATTATATTCCTGGGAGGAAGCTTGAAAACAACTTCCCAGATGGCTTTCCTCATGCCAGAGAAACAACTTTATTTGACAATTTACTTCAAACTAGCGGCCACAAAAACCCTGCTGTCTGCAAGGCAAATACTGCAAGCCTTGGGGTTCATGGTCTCGTGCATTTTACTAATTCCATATGCAATACTGCATATGAGGAAACTACAGTGGTATCAACATTCTCAGGATCTAGAAGCAATGATTCCTATCATACCTTGCCTATGGTTAGAATTTGTTTGGTGAGCAGAGGCCTGTCACCAAAACAAGGGACTACCATTCACTCTACCCCCTGCTGCCCAAATCCTAACAGACACATCAGACTGTGCATGGGGGGCTCACCTGGCAGGGAAGTGCATTCAGGGCAAATGGAACCCAAGTCAAATGCACCTGCATATCAATAAAGAAATGTTAGCTGTACAGAATGCTCTGACAGCCTTCAAGGACCACATTCTTCCAGGACAGTTAATGGTCAAGACTGACGAACACCACTGCTATGTGGTACATAAGCAGGGGGTACCCATTCCTACCCCCTCTGCAGACTAGCCATGTCTAGGAAAACTTAATACACTGGCAGACGAACTAAGCAGACATTTCATGGACCCACACGAGTGGAAACTGGAACCAAAGACTTTCAACATGTTGATGAACAAATGGGGGAGCCTAGATATAGACCTGTTCGCCTTCCCCCAGAACTACCAATTGGACAAATTCTGCACAAGGACTCCCCACAAACAAGCTTGGAGAGTGGATGCTCTGTCCTTCAGCTGAAAAAATCTATCACTTTGTCTTTCCTCCTCTGCCTCTCCTCTCCAAAGTACTACTAAAGATCAAACAGGACAAACCAAGGATGATACTGATTGCACCAGACTGGCCATGCCAACACTGGTACCCCCTCTTGTGCAATGTGTCACAGCTAGTCCCTTGGCACCTGCCTCAGACCCCTACCCTGCTGTCACAGCAGGAGAGCCAAATTCTGCACCCCCCGCTTCAAACCCTGAACCTGGTAGCCTGGCTAATTACCTAATGTCTCCATTACCATCTCTCAGTAAACAAGTGTTGGATGTCATTTTGGAGGCTAGGAGGCCTAGTACTAGAAAATCTTATGCGGAAAAATGGAAAAGATTCTGTGCCTGGAACCATACTCAAGGGATGGCCACAGCAGCACCCAATTTACCTCAGATTCTTCAATACTTAACTGAGATGCTTCACAAGGGCGTTTCCTTTTCCTCCTCACAAATGGAATGTAGATCAGGGGGTGGGGGTCTTCAAAGATTTGATCCATCTATGGAAAGTTGCTTAACAAGACCTGTGTGCCTCCTCCTCTCTGAACAAGTAACTGGAAAAATTCTGTTCCAGGACTGCATGTAAGAAAACCTGGAAGGTGGATGCCTTCCCTCTCCTTGGAGAGGAATATTCAAGTATGCTTTTCCACCCTTTCCACTCATATCAAGGGTACTGCTGAAGATTCAGAAGAAATCCCCCAAGGTCTGTGCGGTGACTCCCTTCTAGCCTTGGCATCTCTGGTTCTCCCTTTTGAAAATGGCCAGATACAGTTATCACAGACTTCCTTACAGACTGGATCTACTCACACAAGGACAGGAGTGTTAGATACACCCAACATCAATCATCTTCAGTTCACTGCTTGGGTGATAGTCTTAATTATTTTTAGGCATCTGTTTACTAAGGATGTATAGCAGGTAGTAATGGAGGTGAGAAACCTGGTACTAGAAAATCATATATTAAATGGGAAACATTTTCTATTTGATGATAACAGCATAACAAGCATCCATTCGGTGCTGCTGCTGCTACTACTCTGGTTTTACTATATTTGTGAGAGTTACTATCCTATGGCATTTCTTATTCCTCTGTCTGGGTTTGTGTGTCTACCATTCAACATATCTGCCCATGAATTCTCCCCTCGTTCAATGCAGTCTCATGTCAGAATGTTCTTTAAAAGGGTTTTGCATAAGAGGCCTCCAAGAAAACTGGTGGCCCCTTCTTGGAATCTTAATTTTGTGTTAGAGAAGATAACACTTGCCCCATTTCAATGAACAAATCTGTCTGACTTGAGTTTCTTACTATGGAAGACAGTTTTATTGATCTGATCTCTGCAAGAAGGGTGTGTTCCAAGCTCTTAGGATGAGTCACCCCCATCTCATTTTCCATAGAAACAGGAATTGTTTTGAGAACTGATCCTTTTTTATGCCTCAAGTATTGTCTGAGTATAAGCTCAACTATTCATCTCCCAGTTTTCCATTGTTAGCCTAAAAATGAGGGAGGATACTCCATACCTTGGATGTCCACAGACATCTCTGGTACTGTCTGGACAGCACTAAATCTTTCCAGTATTCGGATGAATTGCTAATTTTTATTTATTTTACATTTGTTGACTGGGTTTGTCCGGCTGAGCTGATAGCCCTTTTTCAGAGGAGACCTGGGGAGAAAAGCTCCACAACATTTACATTTAAGATCTGAAACAGAAAAAAATATATATAAAGAAAAAGACGTTGGCAGAACTTAAGCTGAAAATATGCAAAGGAAGTACAAAAATCTAAGCTGAGAAAATTACAATCGAGAAAATAGAGTGAATAGTTTCTTTACGTACACAATGTATAAAAAAATGATAGAAAAAAGGTAGTGGTTGTTGATATAGCCAGGAGGTAGTTGTAATAAGAGAAAGTTTGCAGGTGGTAAATAGTAAGGGTATTACAAGCAGATGTAAAAGACATTAACCCAGTTAAGAGGAAGTAGGTAGATAGCTGTAAAAGTGGCAGGAGCCAGTTAAAGGCAGACTGCAAACTAAAAATAGGAGAGGATGACAGTTTAAGGGGGGGGGGGGGGTGAGTACAGTAGCATGTCCATTGGCTTTTATGTAATCTTTGACAGTTGATTTGAATAGATTTAGTTGTTTAAGGGATCGAATTTCCAGTGAGAACAGCATAACAAGCATCCATTCGTTCCAGGAGATGGAAGGGTGGCAGCTATAGAGGTTTTGACCAATTTTGCTCTCTGGTTTATAGATGTGTAGTAGGTTTTGGTCTGAAAAGAAGAGATGAGAGGAGTCTGGCTAGGGCAGAAAGATGGTTCGTATAGGATAGAATGGATAATCTGAATCTGGGAGAAGAGAAGCAAGTGGTGTAGTTTCAACCAGTTTAAGTGAGCTAAAGAAAGACGGTGATGAGACTTACAGCTTTGATTAGCAGCAAATCTAGCCACTTTGTTGTAGGTATGTTCTAATTTCATTAGAAGGGTAGTTTGGAGGTTAGAGAGGATCTGAGAGTTGTACAGTGGGCTGGGTAGGAGATAGGCATGAGACATGGAAACCTTAGCCTTGTTGGATAGGAGCTTTTTATTTCTATATAAGAGGCCAAGTTTTTGAAGGTTTTTGTTAATACGGTTAACATGCAAATCAAATTTCAGTTAGTTGTCTATTGTAACCTCTAACTTTTGTGTAGGGTTCAACTGAAATGGGTGCATTATCTGGAGACCAGTTGGTAAAAGTGGATTTGAGATTATTCAGGCTTTTGGGGAGAAAAGTAAGAGTTTAGTCTTTTTAACATTCAGAATTAGCTAGTTGTGGGCAAACCAGGTCTCGACAGTGATGAAAGATTTCTGAGTCACACAATGCAAGTCAGACAGGGTATCGGCAATAGTAATGACAGTAGCGTCATAACATATTGGATGAGAGGAGACAGAGCAGAAGGTATAGAGTAGATTAGTAAATATATTAAAGAATAATGGTCTAAGGATAGCTCCTTGGGGAACACCCATTTTGATGAGAAGTGGAGGGGAGAGGGCTGAGAGCCATTTTACCGACTGTAGTCGGTCAGAGAGGTAGCTGGAAAACCAGACAGTAGTCAAGGAGGAGAAATTGAGGTTAGTGAGTTTGTCCAGAGGAAAGGCATGAGATTGTCAGAAGATTTAGAGAGATCATGAAGTAAGAATAACATCAATTTGTCGTCTCTGGCCAGAGAAAAATAGTATTGATGAAGGCTATTAGGGCAGTAGTGGTGCTATGCATGGGAAGAAAGCCATGTTGTGTAGGGGTAAGCAGATTTCCCTGAAGTAAGTGTTCCATGACTTGCATATGCATGCATTTTTCAAGTATTTGAGAGAGGTGAGAGGATGGCAGTGGGTCTGAAGCTAGAGATTTCAGTGGAGTTACCTCCTTTGTGACTGGGTAGGGTATAGAATTTTTTCCAGATAGAGCAAAATTTGGATTCTGTGATAGACCGGTTAATTAGTATAGAGACTTGGAGGGCTATAGAGTCTGCAGCTAGTTGGAGAAAGTGGTGAGGTAGATTATCTGCAGATACAGAACAGGGTTTTAGTTTGTGAAGTAAAGATTTAATATAGCAGGTAGGTACGGGTTTAAGAGAGAAGGTGTTAGTAGAAATTTGGCTAGAGGGGGATCTAGGGGGTTAGGGTTAGAATTGGGGGGATAGGACTCAACTTACTGATGGATTCTAAGTAGTAGGAGTTGAAGTTAGATGCTGTTTCAAGGGGTGTATTTGTAGGGCAGGGATTGGGAGATGAGGGGTTACAGGGATGGAGTATTTGATTTATTGCATGGCAGAATTTCTTGGGATTAGATCTAAGGGAGCTGGATGGGTTGTTATAGAAGTCCTTTTGTCTTTATTGATTTGCCTTTTTAGTGAGATTTGCAAGTTCTTTGTATTTTTGCAAGTGAGTGGGGAGGATGTGATTAGTTATGTTGAGCCGAACAAATATTGAGTGAGAGGTGAAGTTGAATAGGTATTGGATGAGTGGAAGGGGAGAGGTTAGTGGGACTTGGTAAGTATGAAGGTAAGAAGGGGAAACCTGTGTCAAAAGATACCATTTCCAATTGTTTGTCTAAGGCTATTACTCTGTTGTTGTCACTGTAACAAAACTGTTCCAGGCAGGGTCAAGGGCCACTCTCCCAGGGCCTTGGCATCATCTATGGCATTTTGATCCAAGGCCCCTGTTCTCAAGGAAAATATCAGAAGCATTAAAAAAAATTAAAACACCATCAGGTCCACTGTATTAACTTGGTTGATCTCTAAAGCCAAAGGCAGAGTTACCATAGTTAAAATAAGATTTATAATTAAGAAGCAATGCCCTAAACTGCTTTGGACTTGGTCATAATGATGCATCCTTATCTGACCGAGGAGACATTGCTAATATCCTTTCAAGCACATTTAGTTGCAACTGCTTTCCCAAGAGTTCTTTCAAAGGCCCTAAAATACTTGAATCTGGTACTCCCCTAGTTCTCTCTAAAGATCATTTACTGAAAGTGCTAACCAAGACCAAAAGTACATTTGCAGTGACACATGACAAGTTTAACTGATTGCTTAATTTCTATGTTTAGACAAGCCCTTGCAGACCCACCCCCTTAACCTGTTAATGTAAGTTTACCTAATGGTTTTGTCTCTGGTGAGTGACTCACTGCAGTGATGACTCTCCTCAATAAGAATGGCCTTACATTCAATCCAGATAATTGGACCTGTGAGCCTTACAAGCCACCTCTACGAAGCCATGGAGCACGTAGTTCACCTCAAACGTTCAAGAATCTTATTAGACTTGATCCCCTACTGTTTATCTTTGTGAAGGTCAGATCTTGTGTTTTGAATCAGATAAATTTTTTCAAAAATATTATGAAGGCCATAGAAGGTGGCTGTGTGCAGTACATAGTGGCCAAAGACCTTCAACACTATTCCCCATGCTGGCATAACACAGAAGCAAAATTGGCCCATATGTGCTAAAATTGGATAGTAAACTTGATGAAAGACAAGATTCCACACAGTAAGAGTTGCAGGCATCTCATAAAGTATGACATTGATCAGCTGTGTCCATCAGAGCTCTATGCTGGGACCTCTCCTTTTTAGCATTTACTTCTCAGGTCTCCAAACAGAGCAACAAGACCTCTGGCTAGCACAGTTTGGTTCTCTCTAAGTGCAGCTTGGATGAGTGGAAATTCCTCTCTGGTTTGGCTCTTGTATCTGTGATTTACAGAGGCAGTCAGTAAATCACCCCCTATAAATCAAATTTAAATCAAATTTGTGGGTCACATTTGGGTTGCACTGCTAAGTTTTAAGGGCAATAGTGGCCATTAGGCTAGTGTATACCCATGAACCTATGTGTAGACACCCAACCCGTCTGAAAAAAAACTCTCCCTTGTAATCTCTTTGTATAATATAAATGGGTTCAAACTAAATGCTAAAAAGTGTAATGTCAGTTTTGGTAATGGCTGTTCCCCTCCTTCTACTGTAGTGCAAGTGTAATCAGGGACCTAGGAAATGGGATTGACATTTTCCTTTTTTGGCCTTCATGTGGTAGTTGTCAGAATAGCTAAATCGTGAAGGTCTAAAGAGGTATTCACTCCCTTTTATACTTGGCATTGATTAGATAAATTGATGTGTCCATCACCTTCTTTGGGATGCATCTCACTAAACATCAAACAATTAGTAACCAAAAAGATCCCAGTCCTAAAGTTCCTGCACTGAGGCTGGAAGCGGTTTCCCTTCATTTGGTGTCTTACGCACTTTTAAAGTGAGATCTCCATTGTGCTTATTTTGCATTTGCACTGTTAGAGATCTGATTGTCCTGGACTGCCTGTACCTCCACAACTTTAATGGCTTCATCAGTACGTCAACTAGGGACTTAAATCTTTACCAACAGAGTGCTGGAGGAACAGGTTTATAGCCCAGCACCTCCCAGATTGCTGGAATAGACTTTTCGGCATCTTAAGCATTGCAGCTAACATTTAATAGTTAACATAGATGACTGGATGTGTATCCATAAGTTTACACCTGCGTTGACTGGTATGACCTCCTGAAGAAAGGAGATGTAGCCAAAGGGGATGGTACTTGCAAGGCTAAAATGCTTATAAGACACGCTAGCTTTGGGATAGCTGTGAATCTTCTTCATCCATCCTCCAACTTAATACAACCTCTCCAGTGCAGCCTGTCCCCCTTCATACCCCACACAACTCAGGATTGCAAGATGACTCTGAGTGCCTCCAAAAGTGAAAGAGCATTTCAGAGGACAGGTGGAGCCTACAGATTAACCTACAGATTATTTCCTAGTATTATTAGTTACAGTTTACAAAGTAACTAAAAATGGCAGTGGTCCCTCCCATGCTGAAGTCCTGTAATCCCGCCCCTCCCAGTTCTGCAGGACTTTCTGACATTAGTGGTCAAAGAGATGGTACAGATGAGACCAAAACAAAAGTTTCTGCTTAAGACTTGTTCTAGCCCTCAGGAATGAAGGTCTGACTTTCTCATGGTACTAAGATTAAAAATGTTAACCCTTCAGGATGTTACCCTCTTGTCTTCCCTCATGCTGTGATGGTTATCTTATATTACAGCTTCATAACTTGACATTTCATTCACATGGGCCACGTGTTTTCTCAGATTTGAAGCAGGATGGGATTCCGCTATCAGTTTTACCTTATTGTCATTGGGTTTGACTGTTGCTTCCAATTTTTATGGAGTGCTGGTTTCCATTAATAGAATCTTCTTTCCACTTTTCCCCTGCAGGACAAAGGACATTCACATTTTACACACAGTAGATGACTGCCTCATTCATGCAGTCTTTCAGAATGATATGAACAGGCCCTTGCTTTCACTGTAAAAAATATTTCAGAGTTTAAAGTGATTTTCTTGGATTCTATTTTAACTATAGCTGTCAGAGGGATTTTTTTCACAAGGAAAATCGAAGTGGAGAAACACTTCAACTTAGTTTTTTTGGGGGGAGGGGGTGGCCAGAATGTGTCTCAGGGTTGTGGGTAGATGGCCTACACCATTCTTATGGTACATACCTCTGACAAGGTTGCATATGAGAAGGCTAGAATGGTACTTGAAATGCATATAGAACCAACGTTTGCAGACTGTCTAGAAGCAGTGATCCAAGGGAGCCGAAATGATGTCCCAAGCAAGTGAGTTTAAATGTGAAAATTCTCTTCATTCAAGCCCCCCCAACTCCCAGCAATCAGTAACCAGCATTGGATGCTTCATTCCTAGCTTGGAGAGCATACACACAGAAATGCAATGCCCTGGCTTGTATTTACCAGATTATGGAGTGGTGATTCATCACTGGGACAAAGCAGAAATTCCCTAAGACTCAAAGAGCAGAATAAGTTATTTCTTACATTTATTTCATTGAATTGCACTTAATGCTTATAATTGTGCTATACAGCTCATCTACTAGGTTTTGCACTGTTATAAAGCTTATTTTTTTACTGTTTTACTGCATTTGTGTACTGTTTTATACTGTTTAACTGTATTTTTCATTGCTAGATAGTGTTTCATTACTGTAATTGCATTTTTAATTTACTTAACTGTAAGGTGCTTTTTCATACTGAGAGTTGTATTTTTTTGTTTGTGAGTGCTCTATCTGTGTTTTTGTGCTTTTCTGTGTATTTTTTATGTGGTTTCTGTGTTCTAGTCAGGTAGCATAGTCTGGATAGAGGCCTGCTGTTATCCAGGCCTGGTTGTTTTGTTTGAGTTTCCTGCGTTTCTGGCAGCCATCTTCTGTTGATAGAGAACACAGCTAATCGGTGGGGGGGCACTGACTACAACTCTGATCTGTGATATATAACTAAGTATCCTGTTTTTTGGGGCTTATTTTTACCAGTTATTGCTTATTCTAGACATTTGTAGCACTTTTTGCCTGCTGCATACTTTTTACTGTATTTTATTGCTAAAACTAATCTCCACGGTTGTACTAAAATTGTCTGCCTTACAGGACCAGATAAATAAGTTTTTTTTGCTGTCACACTGTTTGTAAATCTTTTCTAGCTAGTTTCACTGTGTGTATAAGGTATTAACTGGAAATTTTCTCCATTTGTTAAACATCTGTTTGTTCTGATTTCCTGCCAAGGAGCGTTTCATATAACTGATTTGTTTGCAGTTAAAAGCATTCTCTAGAGTCTCCTTGCTCCTTTATCTGTTTAAAACTTTCATTTAGTGGCGGCTCACTGCTGTTTTTCTGCTGTGGTAAACATTTCTGTAGTGCTTTCTGCCTAAAATAGTGTAGCTACTACATGTAATAATTTCCCACCCTCCCCTCCTGTTGGTGTCTTGTTCTTATAGTTGGTGGCTTTGCAGTTGTCCGCCCCTACTGTAAATTTGATCTAGGACACTCCTCCCAGTCTAATGTAATTTGCTCATTCTACCTAATATAGAGAGAACATTTGAGAAGGCCAACCCACTTAGGTTCTTAACCTTGAACTATCTTCTGTTCTTCCTTTCTCCCTTTCCACTTTACTACAAAAAAAAAAAAAAAACTTTGCTAGAATCTCCTTGTGTTTTGACTGAGTGTGCTTCTCGGCTGGTAAGTATATTTTGGCACTTTTTAACTGTTCAGAGTTGAATAAAAGACTAGAATTCAGTTCAGATTACAGTTTGAATAAATTGCATTTATTTAAACTGTATTTGCTTTAATATTGCTATACACTTGTGTGCTAGCTTGCACTGCACTTGAATGATTTTTAGTGCTGTTTTAGCTGCTTTTCTGTAAAAAAAAAACAAAAAAAATTCTAACCTTGTTTCCTGCCTTTCCTGTAACTATTCTAGTCCAGATACAGATTTGCTGTATCAAGGACTGTTTGTAAGCTTCTGAGCCCCCCAAGCCTTACTGTATTGGAGGAAAGCCTTCTAGCTTATCAGTGGGAGTGGTAAGCACTAGATAGCCTATCTAACACGAGGAGTGGTTTCTGGCCCAGAAATTGTAGTTTGACTGTTTGGGCAGTTTTTCCATCATTTTCAACTTTCTGGTTTAAAAGCTCGCGTTTGCGCTTTTCCCACCTTTCCTGTAACTAATCTAGTCCAGATATAGATTTTCTGTATCCAGGACAGTTTGTAAGCTTCTGAGCGGTGCCAAAGTCTGCTCTTCAATTTTCCCTTGGATCTGCTAGATCTCTCCTTTCCTGCACTTTTGCTAGCTTATTAGTCTAGCATTTTACTAGACTTCTTGTAGCTCACAAAAGTGCTAACAGCACTAAACGTTCTACAAGGAAACCGCTCCAGTACTTACTATTAATGCCCACCCCTCCAGGCATGTCTGAAGGTCAGTTCTGTGCACTTTCTCCTATTAACCTGTTGAACTTGGGCATCCTGAAGCAATGTAGCATCTGCTTCATGTACACTGACAACCCTCTCCTCTTACCTCCCAACACTAAGACTCGCAAGAGATGCACTTGTATATCCAAACTGGAAGCCATGCACCCTCCAGCCAAGACAAAAATAGCTGGTCAGAAGGAGAAAAGAGGAGAAGGCCAACACTTGCACCACACCACATGGAACACACAGCCCTCCAAAATACACACCAGCACTGCCTTCAAATAAAAACACAAACCATACACCCACATTTGCAGAGGCTCTCAATAAAAATCTACCCAAACAGCAGAGTCCTCCAAGGTAGAAACGCACTCCACCACCACAGCACTAATCACGTGACACACAACTCTCCTAAACAGTGTGCCACTCGGTCAAAGCCCCTAAGGCAAAACAACATCCCCAACAACACTAGTCCTAGGTGACTCGATGTTGAGGCACACTGATGTCCAACTCACTAGGTTGAATAAGGAGAAGTAACAGTCATCTGCCTGTCAGGTGCCAGGATCCGCCACATAACGCATGCACTCAGGTCCCTCAACTGGTACAAATAGGATTGTCATTGTACATCTGGGTGTGAATGACCTGAGACGTACCTCCCTGGACTACATGAAAAGTGACATGAAGAAGCTCTTGGATTATGTAGCCCAGGCGGGTATGACCCTAGCCCTGAGCAGCATCCTACCATCACCCAGAATGATACCACAGTACAAGCAGAAAATGATTGATTTCAACAATTGGCTAAGTTTTTGTTGTCAATCTAAGGGGATCCAGTATCTGTCTGCCTGAGATGACATGATTGACAGACCTTGATGCTTTGCCAGAGATGGCCTGCATCTGTCACCCCTGGGCTTCCAGATACTGGAAAAGGCTCTTGCCACCCCTATAGTGCCTTTTTTAGGTGGTGTTCCAAAGACCAAATTACCACCCAGCTACAGACAAATGCACTCTGAGGGTCATGCTGCTCAATGCTAGAAGTCTAAATCTCAAAATGCACTCACTCAAAGCACTCCTTAAAATGGAGAACATCGACATTTGTGCTGTAACAGAGACCTGGTTCAAGGCAGCAAAAAGCATCCCTGCACTACCAAGCTATAACTCATTTCACACCTTTTGGCCCCAGAACTTGGACCGAAGCGCCAAAGGTGGTGGTTTTTCCAAGTTCATAAAGGATGTGCACACCTCCAGACTGGTAGCCAACATAATGCATCAGAGATACTTCAGGTGCAGGTAACATTGGGTAAGACAGCGATTCAGGTCATAGCCTGCTATAGGTCCCCAACCATGTCCCAAGACTTGCACTCCACATTCCTAAGCACCCTGGAGAATATTGTGGTCCAACCTAACACTCTCATACTGGATGACTTCAACTACCCCTCCATTAACTTGGAAAACTACTTGTGTACCAATACACTTGCCCAGCGTTTCCCTGGAATTCATTAATTCCAATGCCCTGGACCAGCTCGTTCTTTCCCTCACTAGAGGTAGCAGCATCTTTGACCTGGTCATTACTAACATGGGCGACCATTTCTATACACCAGTAGTCCCCCCCCAACAAAGGTAACCACCATGAGAAACTTCTCCAAAGCTAACTTTGGGCTCCTAAAAACATAGATGTCTAACGTCACGGCACCCATGCAAATGGCGAATAGTTGCATGACTGCAGAGTCATACACCAGTGGCACTGTATGAACACATACACAAATACATGGATCTCACCATACCCAATAGAACCAAGATGCACTCCTCCAAAAAACGCAAGCCAGTCTGGTGATCTCCTACCATAAACAAAAGCCACAACAAGAGGAGGAAACTGATGCGGACTGGAAAAACCCCCTTATCAGCTTCAACAAAAAGTTGAGATCCCTCATCAAATCCTCTAAAGCTAGCAATGAAAACAGAATTGCAGCGGATAGTAAAGACAACCACAAGGCCTTCTATAGTTGTGTAAAGAATCTCCACGGCAATACCCAGATTTGCTCTGAGCTACTGCACAATGGTACCGCCTATACTGAGCCAACAGATATTGCAATATACTGTCCGACAGATTCATTGCCAACTTTACAAATCTCTCCCCTCCGAAAGGACCAATCACAATACCAGTAGATTGCCAGGCACCCAGTATTACTGCTGCACAGGTTAAAACAGCACTGTCCAATTCCAAGAATACAGCTTTTGTGGGATCTGACAATATCCCTGGCTGTGTTCTACATGAACTACAGAGTGAACTGGCACCTCACCTGTGTGCCCTGTTCAATCACAGTCTCGCATCAGGCTTTGTCCCTACCGAATGGCGAACTGCTACAATCATCCCTCTCCACAAAGAAGGAGCGACTACAGACCCTGGGAGCTATCGCCCCATTAGCTTGATGAGTTTGATATGCAAATTTATGGAACGGATCATCATGGACCTAATAAACAAGGATATAGGGAATCTCCAAACTCTGGATCTCACACAGTTTGGTTATGTGAAGGGAAGATCATGCCTGCTCGACCTGGTCGACTTCTTTGAGTCAGTCACCAGAGCTTTGGATTAAGGCAAGTTGGTTCATGCAGCCTACCTTGATCTGCCCAAGGCCTTTGATACCATTCCCCACTCAGGAATCATAGAAAAACTCACTAAGCTAGGCATCAACTCCTATATCACTAGGTGGGTTGCAAACTGGCTCAGAGATGGAACCCACAGTGTGAACGTAACTGACTCCAAGTCTGACTGCCGACCAGTCATGAGTGGAGTCCCACAGGGTTTGGTCCTGGTTCTTTCCTGTTTGGTATCTACTTCTCTGAAGTCCAGGCCAATACGAAGGGATTCTGGCTAAAAACATTTGCAGACAATTTCAAGTTGGGAGCTGTTATTAACTCCTCAAGTGATATTGACATCTTACAGAAAGGCCTCACTGAGACCAATGACTGTTGTCAGAACCATGGCCTTAAGCTCAATGCCAAAAAATGTCATCCCCTTTGGGAAAAACCTGGTTCCCATGAATTACCATATTGATGGTAGTCCACTGAACACAGAAGGTGTTATAAGAGATGTGGGAACAGATTGACAGCAACATCTCTTTTGACCACCACATTGCCACTGTGGTCAGAAAGTCCTATGTGGAACATTTCATTACTAAGGGTTTTGCATCCAAGAAGAAAGAGGTCATTGTCTCCCTTTACTCTTGCCTCATTAAGCCAATCAGAGTACAATGCCCCATTTGGCATGCAACTCAGTAAACGCCTGCAACAACTGGAAAGGCCACAAAAGTACCTCACAGAGAGGATCCTAGGCCTTAAATAATTCTCCTATATGGACAGACTTAAAAAAAAAAAACTCCAGCTATTGTCTGTCTCATATCATCTACTAAAAAGCGATCTCTGCTTGACTTACAAAGCCATGTCTGACCCAATTCTGTTAGAAATGCTACATCTAAAGAAATCCCAGTCCCGCCACACCACACGCTCCCGAGACCTCATTCTCATTACTACAATCAACAGAACATGCTGAGAGGGACAGGTTTATAACCCAGAGACTGCCCATACTATGGAATAGACTTCCTATACTTGTCGAGCCAAACACCTCACTGGCCCTCATCAAGACAAATCTTGATGAGTGGATGGGAAGTAGAAAATCCACCCTGGGGATCACTCCAGTGACTTTACTCAACAGAGGCACTGGGAACTAAAGTCGGGTGGCATGATGCCAGGGTAATCCTATGGGCTAGGCTTGTAAAGGTTCCAGCACCTTTAGCCTGGTACACACCTATGAACCTATGAAGTTAGGGGATACAGCCGAGAAAGAAGCTTATAGATATCAGAGGTGATGCGTTTCATTTTAAGCTCTGCAGGATTTCTAACCAATATGGATAGATGGTGTCTGCCACTTAATCATAGACGATACTCTGGGCATACCCATAAACATAGAGGGACACACATCCCCTTTGCAGGTTAACAGTAAGTGTTTTAGAATTAGCTCTGCTGTCGCAATTGACCGTAAATGTAGTCTGTATCCCTGCACATTAGAACCCACTGGTCTATCAGCTCACCAGCTCAAAATCAGATGCACGTGAATGGATGTTACCATAGGGATGTCTTCCATCAGTTACTGCACTGGTGAATCCTCTCTTCATTAGGCCTGACTGCATTCCCGAACAAAACAGTTGAAAAAGTTAATCTCAAGAGCACCCGGCATAGAGGCTTTAAACACTGTGTACTTTCTCCTTCAGCTGGACATGTTTATTTCTGTACACATTCTTTCTGATCCCCCTTTCTAACAGTGATGAATAATTTATGTAATATTGCTTAGGTTTTGTGATATATAGCAATATATGTGAAGTATAATGTTTACTATAGTTTGATTTGTATGAATGTAAATTTGCCTATGTCACAAGTGATGATTCAATAAAGGTGTTGGGGGGGGGGGGGGGCTGTTGGTAGCATCCTTCTGATCATGCAGCACGATTTTTCTCTCTCCTTATGGAATTGTCCATAGAGAAAAACATCAGGCGTTGCGATTGCTAATAGACTTGGCTTGAGAGAAAGAGTTTCTCGTACATCTCAGCTTGGAAAAAGTTTAGTCTGAATGGTCTGATTCTGTTGCACTTCATGCACCAGTTCAGACTTGCAGAGTCATAGAAAATGCAAGACAGCTGGACCCAGTGGCCATTTACACGTTGCCAGTATACGTACCCTTAGACCTTAGTCTCATTTGTCAAGGAGCAAAAGGCCAGTTGTATCGGGGTGTGTTTGCGAATGCACAACCACTTGTCTTACTTTCACTATATTAAAAAAAGTGTGTTGCATTAGTTAATTTGGAATGGAATTTTGTTCCATTTTTTTCCAGACAAGGGGAGGTAAGCATTGCATGACAAAGCTGCCTCCAGATTTTATTTGCTGAAGCAAATATAGATCCCTGGCTGTAGTATGTGGGGCTGTTTGATTTGTGGAGATGTAAAAAATCATGGATTACTAAATTCATAATGGCCTGAGAGGCAAGATGCAGATCTTCCCTGGAAAATCACATTCTAAATATTTGTAAAGAGGGTAGAAAAATGGCTGCTAGAAAATTCTACATATGTAAATGAAAGATGTTTTCCTGTTGGGTAATTGGAAGGCATCAGAACCAGAGTTCTTTAGTGCAGGGTTGGCCTACAGCTCTGTTAATGTGCACCTTTTGGCATGACAGCCTGTATGCTAATGTATCCGTCTTTGGCAAGCCGTTTTCCTGTCGCACAGTTCCTAATGGGGTGTATATTGCAATTTAGACCTCCATGATGAAGAATTGTTCCTCCATGGGATCTGAATAATTTCCTTGAGATTCTAACACAAGCACCATTTAAACCTGCTGCTGCAATCCCTATTATATTTCTGACTTGGAAAAGAGTTCTGCTGGTAGCTGTCCTCTGTTCAAGAGAGTTTTAGAACTGCAGTCATAGATGCGCAAAGAATAATTTGTAGTTTTCCACAGTGAGAGGATGAGGCTGAGAATAAGTCCCTTCTTTATGTGAAAGAGTGGTAGAATCTTCGCTCAGCCAAGTTATTCATCTTGCTCTTCCTTTAACCCAGTCCAGAAAGCAAGGGAGAGAGAATGCTACAGTCCCTGGATGTACGTAGACAACTAAAATATTTGAGCAGAGACAAATATATGAAAACCCTAGTCATTTTTGCTACAGGAAGGAAGAGACTGGCAGTGTCAAAACATGCTCCAAAGGGTTAGCGTATTTTTCATGCTTTGCTACTCATCCTAGAGCAAGAAACTGGCAGTCAGTGTTACTGCTCGTAGTACTAAGGGCATATCCACAACTGTGGTTAGGCTAAAGGGAGCCAAAACACAAGATGTTTCAGAAACAGCTTAGGCATCCATTCACATGTTTTTTAAAACGTTGTAAACTGAATGTTGTTTCCAGTGCTGGTGCTGGGTTTGCTACAGTCAGATTTACAAGGCATGCTATAACTGAGACAGACTCTTGCAGATTTTGCACATTCATACTAGAGCTCTGGGAATCATCCCAGTAGTGCACTACTCTGGCAGCGATTATAAATGAGGATCATAGTGCAGTGTGTAGCAGTTTATCATAATAGTAGATGATCTTCATTAGCTCAGTGTTCCATTATTGCTGACAATTGGGAAATATTTTGCCAAGGAATTCCACATGATGTCCTTCAAGGATGCATCTGCAGTCCTTACATATGGGTTGTCCTGCCTCAGGCAGCCCTTCGGTCGGCCGGATTCCAAAGTCTGGGTCCGGCGTCGGCTGATGTCGCCCTCTCCCCGACGTCAGAGCACCTGGGGTATAAAAGCATCAGCTAACGCCATCTTCCCCAGTCTTTCTTGCCGCGTGGTGCCCGAAGCAGAAGCAGTTCGCAAGTGCCGGTCGGCCAGCTCCTGTAACTTCAGCTACCGAAGACTTCAAAAGCTAAGTACCCCGTTGGGGACTCTTTCTTGCCTCAGCCGATGTCAGTTCAAATGCTTAAAGTTAATAATTGCTTAACTTGTGGGAAACAAATACCTCATAAGGATTTCCATTCTTACTGCCTCCCCTGCCTAGGCCCAGACCACGACATCTCGGCCTGTACAGCCTGTGCCTCCTTCAACCGGCGCACTCTTAGGCGTCGGGCGGAGTTTGCAGAGGAATTTTTTTGGGGCTAGTTACTGTTACAATATGCCGTCGGAGACTCCGACTTCTCTTTTAACCAAAAAACGGAAGGACAAGGACCGACACACGCGGACCATGGTTTCGGCTGAAACCACTCCTAGGCCTACCGCGAGTGTCTCGGTCTCGGCTGAAACAGAGTCCTTGGTACTTCCGACTGTCGATACCGCACAACCGACAACCTTGGCCCCGGAGGCCTCTTCTGAGTCTGTTATAGAATTTCCCTCAGAAACCGGTGTTCCAGAAACTTCCGACACCATTTCCCTAGACAAAACTACTCCACAAACAGACAAAGGCACGATGTAAACACACTAAACTGAATAAACGAAAACCAGGACTAGTTGCTTCAGGCAGAACAAACAGACACTTTATTACGTGAGCGCTTTCTGGAAATTCAATGACTTCCCTTCCTCAGACAAAAGCATATGCTTGCAAGCTTCAATAAATAGCAAGCCTTAATGCATAAATTAAACAATCAAGTAATTTTAGTCTTTTTTTGCCCACCTTTTCTAAAAAGGTTTAGATTAAATAAAATTTTATCTTTTCTATGTTGATTTATTTGTTTTCTGCTATGTAGCAATTTTGTAAGTGTTGGTGTCCTTGGCACTTTTTAATTTATTTTTATTATAGCTTGTGCCTTTTTAAAGTTCTGCTTTAAGGGTAGTATTTAATTCTTAAGCTTACGTTTGTTTTTTTAACTGATTTATCTTTAAAGAATGTCTGATTTTTGTTAATTACTTGATTGTTTAATTTATGCATTAAGGCTTGCAAGCATATGCTTTTGTCTGAGGAAGGGAAGTCATTGAATTTCCCGAAAGCGCTCACGTAATAAAGTGTCTGTTTGTTCTGCCTGAAGCAACTAGTCCTGGTTTTCGTCTAGACAAAACTACGCCAGCACGTGGAGCAGCCAGGCCTCCTGCATCCATGTCCATAAAGGCATTCACTAGGGCTAAAGCTGCTAAACAGCCAAAATCTCTGCCTCCCAAGGCTATTCCTCAGGGATCCACTACAGGTTCACAGATTTTAAGTTTAGCTGGGGACCTTATTTCCTTAATTAGGGGCTCTCAGCCACATCCGGACAGGGGCTCTCAACCTCCTCTAGACAAAAGGCCCAGGGCTTAGCCCACTGATCCCCAGTCCTCTGATGAGGCCTCGGATGGCTCTGCTCTTTCAGACTACCAGGAGGAAGCCTTTACGGCCTACGAGGAATCTATTCCCTCTGCCTCCCCTCCTGAAGAGCTGTCCTTTGGGGAGACCCTTCACTCCATGAGAGAGCATTTCAAATGGCAGGGCCAGGAATTCTCTGATTCCAGAAGAGATTAAGGACTTTTTTGCATTTACCTCAGCACAGACCTTTGGCTATTCCTCCTGTTTTGAATGTAATTGATGATGTGTACTCTGAGTCTAGCATTACCCCTGACTCCCTTCCTCCGGCTCCTGTCAAACCCGATAGGTACTACAGGGTCCCGGACTCACATCATTTCCTTTACAAAGCCCACTCTGCTGACCCTGAAACTATTTCCCAGGGCCCTAAAGGAGTTGCATCTGCCACTACTAAAAATCCACTCCCCTCTGAAAGGGAGTCCAGGGCTTTAGAGAGATGGGTTAAAAAAGTGTATACTACTTCCACTCTTTCTATGAGGGCATTAAATTGTCAATTCCATATGATACAGTACCAAGAGTATTTGTTAGATGAATTGCATAAAAAACTGTCTTCACCTGAACCCCTAGATCGCAAGTCACTTCAGGATCTGGTACATAACTCCCAACAGGTTAGCAACCATTTTCTGCAGTGTGGTTATGATGCATTGGAAGCTTCATGTAGGTCAGCAATGACAGGTGCAGTCATACGTAGGCATGCTTGGCTGAAGGAACAAACTTTGCCAGATCATGTTAAAGCAAAGCTTCTGGATGCGCCACTGGAGAAGCAAAAGTTATTTGGCTCCACTGCTCAGGAGGTCTTAAAGAAATTTGAGGAAAAGGCTAAATCTGTGCAAACAGTCAAAGATTTTCTCCAGGTCCAACCACCAAGATTCAGCAGGAATTGGCCCTCTAAGAATTGGTCCTTTAGACACAGAGAGATTTCAAAGAGGCAAGAACAGGCGTGCCAGAGGTAGAGGGCAAGCTAGAGGCTCCTACAGAGGACGTCAATGGCAGCCTCCTAACCAGAGAGGTAGTGCAGGACCTACAACTGCTGCACAAGGACCGACTCAATGACTTTACCTTGACCGTGCCAACCAGGGCTCAATTGGAAGCACCTTTGGGTGGAAAGCTATCTTTATTCTCAAAAAATTGGCACAGTATTACAAGAGACAAATGGACACTGCAAATAATAGACAAAGGATACAGGTTCCATTTTCATACATTACCAAAAAGAAAAGGCATGCCAAACCTGCCACCAAATCAAAGGGCAGAGGCTTTAAAACAAATTTCCAACCTATTGCAAATGAAAGCTATAGAAAAGGTTCCTCTCACAGAACAAGGCCAAGGATTTTATTCCAGACTATTCCTTGTCCCAAGAAAAGAAAAACAATGGAGGCCTATTCTCTGCTTGTCCGCACTGAATACTTATCTCATTGTGCCAAAATTCAAAATGCTGACCCTACAGCAACTCCTTCCCATGCTGGGCAAGGGGTCTTGGCTGGTAACTCTAGACCTCAAGGAGGCATACCTGCATGTCCCTATCAGACAAAGTTGCAGAAGACACCTCAGATTTCTTGCAGGTTCAGAGCATTATCAATTCTCAGCATTGCCCTTTGGCTTATCTACTGCGCCCAGAGTATTCACGAAATGCCTGGCATCAGTAATTGCACACTGCAGACTTCAGGGGATTCAAATATACCCATATCTGGACGACTGCCTTATACAAGCGGACAGCCAACAAACTTTGGTAAAACACTTGAATTATGCCATCCGGCTACTTCAGGCTTTAGGATATGCAGTCAACATTCACAAATCAAGACTTGTTCCATCCCAAAGGATAATTTTTCTGGGTGAGAAACTAGATACAACCACCCAAATGGCTTTTCTCACGGAAGAAAAACAGACAACTACTGAATTATTTCGAAAATCTGACAAAAACTCAGCTGATTGCAAGGAAAATCCTGCAGGCCCTGGGTTACATGGCATCTTGCATTCTTCTGATTCCACAAGCAAGGCTGCATATGAGGAAACTACAATGGTACCTAAGGAGTTTATGGTCTCAGCACAGCCACAGCCTAGAAGCTTTGATACCACTCATTCCATGCCTTCAAAAGGAATTTCTGTGGTGGGCTCAAGCAAGCCAGTCAAACAAGGGCCTGCCCTTCAGCAAACCAATAATCAGCCATTACAACCATTACAACGGATGCTTCATACCATGGATGGGGAGCACACATGGAGGGCAGATGCATTCAAGGACTATGGTCACAGAAAGAATTGAGCATGCACATAAACCAAAAGGAAATGCTGGCGGCCATACATGCAATCGAGGCCTTCAAACATTTTCTGCATCAAGGACACCTGCTAATAAGGACAGACAATACCACAGTTATGTGGCACATAAACAAGCAAGGAGGTACCCATTCCTACTGTCTTTGCAGGCTGGCAATGAATCTTTGGGAACTTTCCCTAAAAATCAATATAGAGCTGCAATCCCAGTTTGTGCCAGGAAAAGACAATATACTGGCGGACAGTCTAAGCAGAAATATCATGGATCCACACGAATGGATGCTGCACCCAGACATCTTCCTTCAGATAACACAATCATGGGAGAGACCGGACATAGATCTTTTTGCCTCCCCCCACAACCATCAGCTGAAGAAATTCTGCTCACGGACATACCACCCACAGGCATGGAAAGTGGACGTCCTCTCTTTCAGCTGGAATACTCTATAAGAGTGTATGCATTCCCACCTCTTCCTCTAATGACCAAGGTCTTACTAAAGATCAGGATAGAGCAGCCAAAAGTGATTCTGATAGCTCCGGACTGCCCGAGACAGCACTGGTACCCACTGTTAAGGAGCATGTCACGCATGAAACCATGGCCTCTACCACAATGGCCACTTCTTCTGACACAGCACAATTACAAAACTCTGCACTCCAGCCTGAAAACCTTGCAGCTGACAGCCTGGAGAATACCTTGACTCCTCACCAGGATAAGCTATCTAAGACAGTGAAGGACATCATCATGGAAGCTCGTCGGCCTTCCACAAGAAAGGCATATTCAGCAAAATGGAAAAGATTTCGCACTTGGAACACCACAAAGGGCCTAGATGCGACAGTGATGAACATGGCACATATCCTGGAATACTTGGCAGAAATGCTCCACAATGGCCTTTTTTTACTCTTCCATAAAAATTCATGCTTCAGCAATTTCAGCAGAATACAATACTGATCCCACCTGTCTTCTCTAATCCACTCCTAAGGCAGTTTCTAAGGGGAATTAAAAACATCAATCCTCCAAGGAAACCACCAGTGCCTACATGGGACCTTAACTTCATGTTGGAAAAATTAACTCTACCTCCCTTTGAACCAGTAGCATCTTCAGAACTACAGTTCCTGTCTTGGAAGACTGCCTTCCTTCTGGCCATAACCTCAGCAAGAAGAGTATCTGAGTTGCAGGCCCTCATGGCAGTGCAACCATTTCTTATTTTTCATCAGGACAGAGTCTCATTGAGAACCAATCCTTCATTCATGCCAAAGGTGGTATCCAGGGTCTCACTGAACCAAGCTATTCACCTGCCTACCTTCTTTCCTAATCCACAGAACAAAGGGGAGAAGCTTCTTCATACCCTGGACATTCACAGACAGTTGCGCTACTACTTGGACAGAACTAAGACTTACAGAAAAACTGACCAACTATTTGTAGCATATGCTGCTGGTGTACAAGGAAAAGCAATGTCCAGACAATTTCCAAATGGATAGGGAATTGCATTCGATTCTGTTACTCTTTCCATGGCAAAGCTGTGCCAGCTAACATTAGACCTCATTCCACCAGAGCCACAGCCACCTCCACAGCCTTCTTAAGAGGGGTGGCTACCAAGGACATTTTAGAAGCTGCTACATGGTGCTCCGTGCATACATTTTCCAAGCATTACAACTTACCCTTATATTCCAGATCCAGAGCAGGCTTTGCTATGGCAGTCCTGCAGGGCATTTTAGCTACACCATCCTTTTCTTAGATCCTACCACCCCCAGCTTGGCTATGGTATTCTACCCATATGTAAGGACTGCAGATGCATCCTTGAAGGACATAGTACAGTTTTGTACCTACCATAAATGTAGATGTCCAATAGGTATGCATCTGCAGTCAGGTTTACCCTCCCTCCTTCCCCTCTGTGGTATTTCCTGGGTACTTATCCCTCCTATAGCTAGTTGGGGTTATCTATTATGGTGTATTTGTTTTATATTACTGTGCATGTTTGGAATTTTTTGCATCTCTCCAAATTTAGCCTTCCTTAGAGGGCACCTGGCATCTCGGGCAAGAAAAACTGAGGAAGATGGCGTTGGCTGATGCTTTTATACCCCAGGCGCTCTGACGTCGGGGAGAGGGCGACATCAGCCAATGCCGGACCCAGACTTTGGAATCCGGCTGACCGAAGGGCTGCCTGAGGCAGGACAACCCATATGTAAGGACTGCAGATGCATACCTATCAGACATCTACATTTATGGTAGGTACAAAACTGTACTTTCACCCAGTTTTCAAAAGTTTGGGCACCTTTGTATTGTGTCATATGTCTGACCTATGCATGATACTGTGTGCATCAATGCAAGGGGTGTACTGGGTGTGAAAATCTTCAGGTCATTCTTGTTGCCAGTCCATGAAGAGAGACTACATGGCTTACTGTTATCAGATCTGTGGCTTAAACTAGTTCATTCATCTGGGCCAATACGTATTCTTGTTAGTGACCCTTCCTGTTGTCAAACCTTTGACAAAAATTGTTGAAATATTACCATCCGAGAGGGGGAAATTTGACTTTGGTTGGCAGATACCCTGTAAGGATATTCATATCAAGTGTTTGTGTTGTTTGGGACCTGAACATAATTTTAAGGAGTGTTCTATGTGTGAATATTTTTCAAAGCACCTTTATTGAATATCACTTGTGACATAAGCAGTCTTAAACCATCTCCATTACAGTGTGTTGGACTCTGACACTGGCGGATGTTAAAATATTTGATTTTAATTAAATTGAAAAATGAAAACAAAATAAACGTACTGGATTGTCTGTTGTAACACTGTTTAAGTGCTTTCATCTCTCATGGGAGACATCATCAGAAACTGAATGCACTTTCAATTAACCTTTTAAAACTCTCCATCTCAGTGTAATACGAGCACGTGCTGTATGTTAATTTTAAGAAAATCAAACAGTATAAAAATATACTTTCTAAAAGCATATTTAAAAGTTCTTTAAAAATGGAACTATGTCCACGAATAAAATACCCTAGGGAAGCCAAGAACAAATGGATGACCGGGAAGGCTGCCTTTATAAAGGTACGGTGAGATGTCGGTGAAGAAGCTGGGCTACTGGTAAAGCCTTGAGAAAGGCTGTGCGTACCCGAGCACTTGTGCCCAGCTTCTTCACCGACATCCCACCGTACCTTTATTAAGGCAGCCTACCTGGTCATCCATTTGTTCTTAACTCTAGGTATTTCGTGGACATTTTTCCTCCGTTGCATAGGAGCTTAAATACCCAGGTCCCACAGGCAATCATTTTCCTGCTAAAAATGGAACCATGAAAAGATGAGAAAACTACAACCTACATAGCTTTCTAACAAAACTCTTTGCCTATACTAAGATAAAACATGTGTATAGTAACAATACTGGTGCTGATGAAACAATTAAGGGTTGCTGATGTCCGAGTCTAAGTCTAACAGACTGTAGTAGAGCTGATTCCTGGTTGTGTTTTGGCAGTGTGTTCCCTGAGCATTTACGGTTATTGGCTGTTCGTTTGGGGCTGGCTCATAGTAGGTTTGGTGTGGATTTACACTTGTTATGGATGGAAGGCTCACAAGATATGTTTTCTTTCCTCAATGTCATTCCTGTTTTAAGGGAGATTATGGGCAGGAGAGGGGAATTGACAAAACTGATCAACCTTATGACAGAAATGGCAGAGTACTTCAGATTTACGGGCAGTGTTCCCTTTCAGCAGGATGGAAGATGGTTCAGTTGCAGCCGAGTCTGGAGGGGAATCTTGTGTGCAGAACCGGCACTATGGTTCTGAGCCTGGAAATTTTTATGTTACAGGGAATGGACCTTTTGAAAGGAGGGAAGGTGCTCCTATTTCATTTTTTAATCCAGTCGAAAGATGCAAATTGGGCCTTGAAGTGACGTTTGGCAGAGAACATACCGAAGGAGCCATTAAAAAGAAAAAACAGGTGGTTCTTGTGTTAATAATGAAAAGGAAGGCAGTGGTTCAATTGTATGGACATCCCGTATGGACATCCCGAGTACTCATAACACACATACATATATATATATATATCTATATAAAATATATATTTTTTTTATTTTTGAGTAAGGGCAGGAACACAGACAGTTTTAAAAAAGACAGACTTCAATTTAAAAAATGTTTGGGCAATATTTGTCTTTTTGCTGGTATGGGAGAATCTCATAGTGAGAGAACTGATGGTGAACAAGGACCAATGAACTATTTCCACAATTTAAAAGAGACTGTTTACAAGTTTGAAAAGAAATTACTTAAATGACTGTTAATTGACAATGCTTATTTGAAAGAATGCATCAATAAGAAAATTGTGCCCCTCGGGCTCAGAAGTTTTAAATTCCCTAATGGTTTGGAAGTGAAAGATCCTATGTATTCTGAATTTATTTCTCTGTTTAACAAAACAGGGTCTGGAGTTAATGGAATTAATTAATTGGAATGTTAAATCTACCAGTAATTTGAAGAAGGAAACTGATTCACTCAATGACTTTATAAAGAAAGATTTATTATTTGAAAATTATGAAGCAATGTATTTTAATGTTTTTTCGAGAGTGTGTAAAATGTGAATTAATTGTAAGAAATGGGGAGAGATGGGCATCAGTATTCTAAGAACATTGCATTCCCATTAACAAGAGAGACAATGAACACTTAGTATGCTAAAAAAGCCTTCTATAAAAATAGTAGGCATAATGTGGTTAATTTTGAGATATGAAATTTGATGAATGACTAAGTTGGAACTAATGAGGATGTAGATTATGAGACTAATGTAGGTAATCCGACAGTACAAATTGAATTGGAAAAGTTCTCCCTAAGAAGGTTGGAAAGGTTTGCGAATCAGGGAAGGAAACATCTGGGCACAGGGCCAGCCACTTACAGGGAAGGGCATTACAGCCCTAGGGCAGCTATGTCCAAGTGGAACAGAGAGTATGCTCCCAAAGTCGGGAGAGTATAATGGAAAGAAAAAGAAAGCCAACAACTAACCAACTGAATAAGAGATGACAGCGCAATAGCAATCCAGCGATATACCAATGCAATTGAAGTAAAATGCAATAGTATGCCAATGCAGATGAAATAAATCCAGGTAAAATAAGGAATCCAAGTTTATTGAAAAGTTAGGTAAGCGCTTTCGGTTGTGACACCAGCCTTCTTCACACAACCATTACAATAAAAGAAACTTCTTATATAGTGATCTGTATTCACTAATTACAATCAGTTATCCAATTAATTACTCAATAGTTAACAGTTGCATTGAATTGAATATAAAATGGTTATAAGTGTATATATCTAAATGTATGTTTAAGATATTTGTTTAAAATAAATGTTTACATATGTCATAATAAATATATATATATATATATATATATATATATATACACATACATATATATATATATATATATATATATATATATATATATATATGTATATATATATATATATATGTTATACCTATATAAAACCATATTAAAAACAGATACTATACAAAATTTCCATAAACCAATACTCTATTATAGACCTTGAGGCGCCGAACTAGTTAAAGTTTCAGGTGTACAACCCTCAATTACTTGTAAGAGGGACCGTAATTTAAAAGACCGGTATAATGCATGTTCCAATGTAGTAGAGAAAATTCACGGAACCATGAGAAAATGCAACGTGCACATATTGTACTTATATACTAGAAGTGGACCACTTGTCAATTATGGGTACAGAGATTAATGTTACAGGTAAATGCAATTGCAACACAATGGGTGTTGTCTATGCGGCAGTATGCTCACATTGATGTCCATCGTGCATACAGCTGCAGTCATTACAGATGGGTTATCCTGCCATCAGGCGGGTCCTCGGTTGGCCGAATTCCAAAGTCTAGGTCCAGCGTCGGTTGTCGTCGCTTCTTCCCTGACGTCAGTGCGGCAGGGGTATAAAAGAGGCAGCCAACACCATTTTCTCCAGTCTTTCTTGCCGCGCGGTGCCCGAAGCAGAAGCAGTTCGCAAGTGCCGGTCGGCCAGCTCCTGAGGTTTACGAAAGTATTTTAGCCGAAGTCTTCTTTAAAGCTAAGTACCCCGTTGGGAAAACTTTTCTTGCCTCAGACCAATGTCAGACAAAGTTAATAATTGCATTTCTTGTGGGAAGCAAATACCGCATAAGGATTTCCACTCTTTCTGTATACCTTGCTTAGGGCCAGACCACGCCGTCTCGGCCTGCCGTTGTTGTGCTAGGTTCAACAAGCGCACTATTAAGTGCCGGTCGGAGTTCGCCCTTCATTATTTTGGCAAAAAGTTTAATTATATCATGTCGTTGGATACACCGACACCAGTTTTAAGCAAAAGACGCAAAGACAAAGACCGACGTCCGAGGCCTGCACCGAGTACTGAAACCACGCTTAGGCCGACTACCGGTTCTCAGCGAGGTGCCTACGCAGCCCCTGACTACCAATGAAACTAATTTACCGGTGACTTCAGTACCCGAGGTCGCAGGCTCTTCGGTCTCCATTCCCACTGCAGATACCGACGCCACTCTTGGTGGGGAAACTGATAATTTAATGAGGCCTGCCATTTCTGAAGGCGTCTTCAGGCCTTCCACCTTCTCTGTTAAATCCTTCACTAAATCTAAAGCTGCCATGAAAACTAAAAAAACAGGGTCCTCAGACCTCCTCTCAAGGCCCCACGCCTAAAAAGCAGATGCTTAAAATGGCTGAGGATTTGATAACTCTCATCAGGGGTTCTCAACCCCCCTCTGACAAAAGACCCAGATTGGAGGAAGACTACCCTTCCTCAGACCAGGCTTCTATTACCTCAGACCATTCTGAGGACCAGGATTATGCCTATTCCCCTTTTGAAGACTCTGATGCTGAGGGGTCTATTCCCTCGGTCTCCCCCCCCCCCCCTGAGGACTACTCTTTTGGGGAAACCCTGCATACATTGAGGGAGCACTTCCACTGGGAAGGCCAAGATTACTCAGATTCCAAAAAAAGGCTCAGGGAATTTCTGCTGCACCCCCAGCATAGGCCCCTAGCTATCCCTCCTGTTTTAGCTATTTTGGATGATGTGTACACAGAAGCCAGTCTTAATCCAGATTCTTTACCTCCAGCCCCTGTTAAACTAGACAGGTATTACCGTGTTCCTGATTCTCACCAGTTTCTTTATAAAAGCCATACTGCTGACCCAGAAACAATTTCACAGGGTCCCAAGGGAATAAAGGCCTCTACTGCTAAAAACCCTTTACCTTCAGAGAGAGATTCCAGAGCATTAGAAAGGTGGGGGAAAAAGGTGTATACATCTGCCACTTTGACCATGAGGGCATTAAACTGTCAATTTCATATGTTAAAGTACCAACAGTTTTTGTTATCTCAACTGAAAAGCAAAATGACACAAACAGAACAACCAGATTTGAAAGAGTTGCAGGATTTGTTGCGTGGAACAGAGCAAGTGGGTAAACACACCTTGCAGTGTGGTTTTGTTGCTTTAGAGGCCTCATGTAGAGCTGCTGTCACGGGGTCTGTTATATGTAGACATGCTTGGCTCAAAGAGCAAACCTTACCAGATCATGTCAAAGCAAAGTTATTAGATGCACCACTTCAAAAAGATGTATTGTTTGGTGTTAAAGCTGAGGAGGTACTAAAGAAAATGGAGGAAAAAGCAAAATCTATACAAACAGTGAAAGATTTCTTGCAGGTGCAGCCTCCACGCTTCAGCAGAAACTGGCCTTCAAAAAATTGGTCCTTTCCAGCCACAGACAGACCTCAAAGGGGCAGATACAGACACCCAAGGGGTAGAGGACAACCACAAGGATCTTACAGAGCTAGACAGTGGCAAGCACCAACCCCAAGAGGTGGAGAAGATGGATCACAGTCATTTAGAAAACAGACACAATGACTTCCCCCTATGCCTGCCAAACAAAGCTTTAATGGCAGCACCTTTGGGCGGAAAACTGGCATTATTTTCAAAAAAACTGGCACATTGTTACAAAAGACAAATGGATTCTGGACATTATAGACAGAGGCTACAGGTTCCACTTTCACACCCTTCCAAAAATGAGAGGCTTGCCAAACCTGCCACAAAATCAAAGGGCAGAGGCACAGACAAATTTCCGCTCTCATGGATATGAAAGCCATTCAAGAGGTACCTGCAAAAGAACAAGGTCAAGGTTTTTATTCCAGACTATTCCTGGTACCAAGGAAGGACAAAGATTGGAGACCCATCTTAGATCTATCCATCCTAAAATACATATCTACAGGTGCCAAAATCCAAGATGCTCACATTACAGCAGCTTCTTCCCATGCTGGGCAAGGAGTCTTGGCTGGTAACATTGGACCTCAAGGAGGCATTCCTGCATGTCCCTATCAGACAAGATTGCAGAAGATACCTCAGATTTCTTGCAGGTTCAACCCATTACCAATTCTCTGCATTGCCCTTTGGCTTATCTACTGCACCCAGAGTGTTTACGAAATGCCTGGCATCAGTAATTGCCTTCTGCAGACAACAAGGAATACAAATCTACCTATATCTGGATGACTGCCTGATCCAAGCAGACAGCAAGGACATTCTTTTGCAGCATCTGGCGTTTGTAATAAAACTGTTCAACTACCTGGGATACACAGTGAACAAAAAGAAATCAAAACTAATACCTTCTCAACAGATAATTTTCCTGGGTGCCAGCTTAAATACAACCACCCAGATGGCCTACCTCACACTAGAGAAACAAGGGCAACTGTCTCAATACTTCAACAAAATGACATCTGTCACCAGACTAACTGCAAGGAAAATCCTGCAGGCTCTGGGATTCATGGCATCTTGCATCCTACTACTACCATGTGCACCTACTACCCTATAGTGCCTTTTTTAGGCAAACTTCGAAGGACAAAACCACCACCATAACAGGTACAAGCATGCAAAATCTGAAGGTAATGCTACTCAATGCTAGAAGTCTAAACCTCAAAATGCACTCTCTCGAGGCACTCCTAAAAATGGAGAACATCGATATATGTGCAGTAACTGAGACCTGGTTCAAGGCTCCAGAGAGCACCCCTGCAATACCAGGCTACAACTCTTACCACACTTTTCGGCCACCAAACCAGGACCGAAACACTAAAGGTGGAGGAGTGTCAATATTCACCAAGGATATTCACACCACCAGGCTAGTTGGCCAACACAATGTGTCTGAAATTCTCCAAGTGCAACTAACACTAGGTAAGACTGCAATCCAAATTGTAGCTTGCTACAGGTCCCCCACCATACCCCAAAATTCTCACTACACCTTTCTAAACATACTGGAAAATATTAAGATAGAACCAAACACCCTAATACTGGGTGATTTTAACTACCCTGCCATTAACTGGGAAAACTACTCCTGTCCCAACACCTTTGCGCAACGGTTCTTGGAATTCATAAATTCCAACGCCCTGGATCAACTAATCCATAGTCCCACCAGGGGCTCCAATATCCTGGACCTGGTCATTACCAACATGGGAAATCAATGCTCCATACCTATGGTCACCCCCTCGTTAGTCAGGTCTGACCATAAGCTAATCACCCTTAACATCCACATCCCCCCCACCCCCCCCCCAGTAAAGAAACCACCATAAAAAAACTTCTCTAAAGCCAACTTCATGCTACTCAAGTCAGAAGTGACAAACTTCATGACACCCATGCAGACAGGAAATGAAAGTTCAACTGCTGAATCCTACACTACGGCACTGTACGAGCACATCCACTCATGCATGAATCGTGCCATCCCAAATAGAACCAAAATGCTCTCATCCAAAAAGGAAGCCAATCTGATGGTCCCCTGCCATAAACAAACTTTACAACAAAAGGAAGAAACTTTTGCACAAAAGAGGAAAATCCCAGGATGCAAAAAACTCCCTTACTAGCCTCAGTAAGAAACTGAGATGCCTCATAAAATCCTCCAAAGCTAGTTACGAAAATAAAATTGCCAAAGATTCCAAAGACAACCACAAAGCATTCTATAATTATGTCAAGAATCTAAATGGCAATGCTCAGATCTGCTCTGAGCTAAAACAGAATGGCATTAAATATACTGATCCGAAGGATATTGCCAATATCCTGGCAGATCGATTCAGTGCCAACTTCACCCCACTCTCACCCCCTAAATGGCCCATCTCAATACCGAAAGATTGCCAAATTCCAGTAATAACGGCCACACAGGTACAAAACGCACTCTCTAAAGCCAAGAATACAGCATCCATGGGACCAGATGACATCCCGGGCTGTGTACTACATGAACTACAATATGAACTGGCACCTCACCTAAGTGTCATGTTTAATCATAGCCTCACCTCAGGTTTCGTGCCCACTGAGTGGCGCAGAGCTATAGTTATCCCAATCCACAAGGGGGATCCACCTTGGATCCCGGAAACTACCATCCCATCAGTCTGACAAGCCTTATCTGCAAGGCCATGGAGCGTATTATCATGGAACTTATAAACAAAGACATTGGCAACCTTCAAACACTGGACCCCACCCAGTTTGGGTTTGTGAAGGGCCGATCTTGTCTCCTGAACCTGATTGACTTCTTTGAATCAGTCTCCAGAGCCATGGACAAGGGTAAGGTAGTCCACACAGCCTATCTAAACCTTGCCAAGGCCTTTGACACCATCCCCCACTCTGGAATCATAGATAAACTTACTAAGTTGGGCATTAATCCCTATGTCACCCAATGGGTTGCTAAATGGCTTACTGTTAGAACCCACACTGTAAAAGTAGCCGACTCCAAATCCAGCTCCAGACAAGTGACAAGTGGAGTACCTCAGGGTTCAGTCCTGGGGCCGCTCTTGTTTGGCATCTACTTCTCTGAAGTACAGGTCAACACTAAGGGACTCTGGCTAACAAAGTTTGCAGATGACTGCAAACTGGGAGCCATTATTGAATCCCAAATGATGTGGATACTCTACAAAGGGCCTTACAGAAACAGATGCTTGGTGCCAGAGCCATGGGCTCAAGCTCAATGCCAAGAAATGTATTGTTATCCCCTTTGGGAAAAAACATGTATCCATGAATTACCATATAGGTGGCAGTACACTAAACACAGAAAGTGTGATAAGAGACTTAGGGACACAGGTGGACAGTGGTCTCACCTTCGATAACCACATCGCCACAACAGTCAGGAAATCCTTCTATGTGGCACACCTCATCACGATGGGCTTTTCATCCAGAAAAAAGGAGGTCATTGTCCCACTGTACTCATCCCTCATTAGACCCATTATAGAATACAATGCCCCATTTGGTATGTACCTCTCAAGACATCTGCAACAACTGGAAAGGCCTCAGAAATACCTCACTAAAAGAATCACAGGCCTAAAGCAGATGCCCTATGCTGACCGCCTTAAAAAACTCCAGCTATACTCTGTCGCATATCGTCTACTCCGAGGCGATTGCTTAACATACAAGGCCATGTCAAACCCAGAGCTGTTGGACATGCTACACTTAAAGAAATCCCAATCCCTCAGAGCTACACGCTCCAGGGATCTAAACCTTGTCATCACAATAAACAAAACATGTTGGAGGGATAGGTTCCTGACCCAGAGACTCCCCAGACTCTGGAATAGATTGCCCATACATGTCAAGCAGAGTGCCTCTTTGGACCTCTTCAAGGGGAACCTTGACGATTGGATGGGAGAAAGGAAATTCACCCCAGGGATCACGTCAGTCACCCTGCTAGACAGGGGTCCAGGAAAGTAAATAATGTGGGAAGAAATATTCAGGGAATTGTTATGGCTAGGCTTGTATAGGCCCTAGGGCTGATAGCCTAGTACTAACCTATGAACCAAAGCTGCATATGAGAAAACTATAATGGTACCTAAAAAACTTATGGTCTCAACACAGCCACAGCTTGGAAACAATTATACCACTCATTCCATGCCTTCAAAAGGAATTTTTGTGGTGGGCTCAAGCATGCCAAAGAAATACAGGTCTCCCTTTCTGTGTACCTCAAGCAACTCAAATCATCACAACGGACGCCTCAGACTACGCCTGGGGAGCACACATGGCAGATCAGTGCATGCAGGGAAAATGGTCCCAAAAAGAGAAGCACCTACACATCAACCAAATGGAGATGCTAGCCGTGCAAAATGCTCTTATGACCTTCAAAGACCTACTGCATCCAGGCCAGCTATTGATAAGGACAGACAACACCACAGTCATGTGGTACATAAACAAACAGGGGGGAACTCATTCATACCCCCTGTGCAAGCAAGCCATGACCCTATGGAACACAGCACTGGAATTACAAATTCAACTACAGGCACAATTCCTGCCAAGGAAGGAAAACACACTGGCAGACAACTTAAGCAGAAATATGACAGACCCACACGAATGGAAGTTGCATCCTCAAGTCTTCTCAAAGATAACTCAGGCATGGGGACAGCCAGACATAGATCTATTTGCTACCCACAGAAATTACCAGTTGGAAAAATTTTGTTCAAGGACCTTTCATCCACAGGCCTGGAAAGTGGACGCGCTCTCTTTCAATTGGACAACATTGACAGTCTATGCCTTCCCGCCTCTTCCTCTACTGACCAAAGTTCTATTAAAAGCCAGAGCAGAGAGGCCACAAATGATTCTCATTGCTCCAGACTGGCCACGACAACACTGGTATCCTCTCTTAAAGAGCCTGACACGCTCCCCACCATGGATCCTACCTCTAGTCCCTCTTCTGTTGTCCCAGCACAACTACAAAACCCTTCACAGCCAGCTCAAAACCCTAAATCTAGCTGCATGGAGAATACCTTAATTTCCCAACAAACTCTCTTCTCCAAGGAGGTGCAGGATGTCATCTTGGAGGCCAGAAGACCCTCTACTAGAAAAGCCTACTCCGCCAAATGGAAACAATTTTGTTCCTGGAATCAAGAAAAGGGCCAGAATCCTTGGGTAATAAATACACCTCAAATTTTACAGTACCTAGCTGAGATGTTAAACAGTGGCCTTTCCTTCTCCTCCATCAAGATCCACGCTTCAGCCATTTCTGCACAATACAATACAGATCCTCCTCTATTCTCACATCCTCTATTAAGACATTTCCTCAAAGGGGCAAGAAATATAAACCCCTCACGGAAACCACCAGTCCCAGCTTGGGACCTCAACTTCATATTGAACTGACCCTGCCTCCCTTTGAGCCGGCTTCTTCAACAGAGCTACAATACTTGTCATGAGAAACAGCCTTCCTTCTGGCTGTTACCTCAGCACGCAGGGTTTCGGAACTACAGGCCCTCATGGCTGTGCAACCATTCATCATTTTCCATCAGGACAGAGTTTCCTTACGAACCAACCCTACCTTCATGCCAAAGGTAGTATCCAGTGTAGCTTTGAATCAGAATATTCATTTACCTACCTTTTATCCAAATCCACAGAACAAAGGGGAGAGACTACTACATTCCTTGGACATTCACAGACAACTTTGTTATTACTTGGACAGAACAAAGCCATTCAGGAAATCTGAGCAGCTTTTTGTGTCCTATGCTACAGGTGCTCAAGGAAAGGCTATTTCCAAACAGACAATTCCAAATGGATAGCCCACTGCATACGCTTTTGTTGTTCATTTCATGGAAAATCTGTGCCTGTATACATCAGATCCCACTCCACCAGGGCTACAGCTACCTCTGCAGCTTTCCTCAGGAGGGTCCCTACCAAGGACATTTTGGAAGCAGCTACTTGGAGTTCAGTGCACACTTTCTCCAAGCACTACCATCTTCCACTATACTCAAAATCTAGAGCGGGCTTTGCCACAGCAGTCCTGCAGGGCATCCTCGTCCCTCCTAGTTCCACTTAGTGCCTACCACCCTTACTTAGCTTTGGGATTCTACCCATCTGTAATGACTGCAGCTGTATGCACGATGAACATAGTACAGTTTTGTACCTACCATAAATGTAGATGTTCGAGTGCTCATACAGCTGCAGTCCAGGTTACCCTCCCTCCATCCCCTCTTAGGACAGGCCTTATGACAAACACCTTTATCATACAACCTATCTGGAGTATTCTTTTATGGTGTATTTGCTTGCAGCTACTGTTTTTGATTTATCTACATTGCATGTTTGCATAATATTATGTTTTGCCTTCCTTCTGGGGGCACCTGACATCTGGGGCAAGAAAAACTAAAGAAAATGGCGTTGGCTGCCTCTTTTTTATATCCCTGCCGCACTGACGTCAGGGAAGAAGCGACGACAACCGACGCCGGACCTAGACTTTGGAATTCAGCCGACCGAGGACCCGCCTGACAGCAGGATAACCCATCTGTAATGACTGCAGCTGTATGAGCACTCGAACATCTACACTTATGGTAGGTACAAAAAAACTGTACTTTCAGCCTTTTATTATAGGCAAAACAGAATGAAAACTAAAACAGCACATTTATGAGCATATTTATGAAATTAATAAACAATCGCATACTAATGCATTATATAGACATCTGGTACAAAATCCTACACATAAATTTAAGTTTATAGTATTAGAACAAGTACGACCATCTCCAAGAAAAGGTCCATGGAAAATTATTTTAGAATCCAAAGAATATTGGTAGCAGGTTCTTTTAAATGCCACACAATTTCCGGGTCTGAATGACTCAATTTCTATTGCAAGCATTTTAAAACTTAAGGTCTGTAATAGAATATTGGTTTATGGACAATTTGTGTAGTATCTGTTTTTAATATGGTTTTATATAGGTATCACACACATATATATATATATATATATATATATATATATATATATATATTTATTATGACATATGTAAACATGTATTTTAAACAAATGTTTTAAACATACATTTAGATATGTGCACTTATAACCGTTTTATATTTAATTCAATGCAACTGTTAACTATTGAGTAATTAATTGGATAATTGATTGTAATTAGTGAGTACAGATCACTATATAAGAAGTTTCTTTTATTGTAATGGTTGTCTGAAGAAGGCTGGTGTCACAGCCGAAAGCGCTTACCTAACTTTTCAATAAACTTGGATTCCTTATTTTACCTGGATTTTTTTCATCTGCATTGGCATACTATTGGATTTTACTTCAGTTTCATTTTACTTCAATTGCATTGTTATATCGCTGGATTGCTATTGCGCTGCCATCTCTTATTCAGAGTATAATGGAAGAAATAAAAATAGAACACACAGGTATTCTATTAACCAGAAATGGTTTTAATATTTTTTATTATAATAGTAACAGTAAAAAAAGATTTTTCTTTTTCTCTTGTTTGAAAATAGGGTTGAAATTTATACCCGGTAGACATTAAGATAATTGAGGAAAACATAATGCAGTTAGTTATATACAAGAAAGTTGAATTTTGCATTATTTTGCCAAGAAGAAAAAGCTGGAGGGAAGGAATATACAAGTAACCAGCTAAAAAGAAAAGGCATTTTTAGCCCAGTGCTTCACCCAATTTTATCTTCTTTTGAAAGTTTGTTTAGACAAGATTTGCAAGACTTGTGCTGAAATAATGCAAATATAAAGTATACTGTTTGAGTAGGGGTGAAAACAAACTACTTAAAGCTTTGATCAATAATAAATCTATAAAAATAATGAAACCGTATAAACGTGGGAGCATTATGATTTGTGACACTATAGATTCAATTGTGGAAAGAATAACAGAAATATTACACGTTGATGAATGTTATAATTTAAATTCTAGAAATTAAGTTAATGTGACATATAGTGAGATTTAGGTTTAGAACAGCTCTTAATGAATGAATTTCTTGAACCGTTTCATTTTCTAAAGGTTGGTAAACTCACTATACCACCATTTTTGGAATTCCAAAGGTGCACAAAGATATTTTGAAACCCCCATACATAGCTGTAGTAGCTGCAGGTGGTTCTAAAACCCAGCAATTTAAAATTTTTGTGAACAAAATTTTGAAAAATATTTTATAACGCTGAAGGATATTTACGACTCCAGAAGTTTGGAAAAGTGGTATAGTTTTTTTTGACAATAGATGTAATGGCTCTTTTTAATTCTGTACCAAAAAAAAAAAAAACAAGGGATACGTTTATCTACTAAGGCACCAGATGATCAGTAGGGTGTGGATAGGTTTTGAAAGAAGAGGTATAGCTCTGCCACACTTTGTGGCATAATAGATACTTCAGTATTTCTGAAAACATGGATTTTTTTTCTTGACATCCCTGATTTGGGTAATTGAATGTTTTACAGAACATTTTCAATTCAGTTACACATGTAACGAGACAGTCCATAAAATGTGATTAGGATGCTGCTGATGACTCTTCCAGAGCAGCAGCAGCTACTGAATCTGTCCTTTGGGGATATTCCTGACTTCATCTTCAGTCCTTGCCAGATGATAAGAATAACTTGAATGCCATTCAAGACAAGGATGGCGTATTCAGCCCAGCTTTTGCTGAAATTTACCAAAAATTTCAAGAAAGGGGGAAAAGTATTCAGGCTTTCTAACAGTTTTCTCTCTTCCCCCATACTAGAGTTCCAGAGAAACTATATTGAAGCTGGTCCATTTTTTAATAAAAGTTAAAAATGCCAGCAAAAAGGAAAGAAATTGTCTATGAAAAAATGTTGGGATAAATCTAAAACAGACTTTAAATAATCCAGGGGATCATTTGGTGACAAAAGCTCCAAATTTTAACTACCTTTCTTCTTCCTACCCACTTTTCCTTCTCTGCCAACCCCATTCTGTTTAAACAAGAATACTTTTCCAAGTGTCTCCACCTTTTAAGAGTGATAACATCAGGAATGTGGGTACAAAACATCTTTCAAACTAGGTACCAATTTACTTGGAATTCCCCTCCCGTACCATCTGACATCCCTAAAGTTACCCCCAAACCAGCATCACCTGATTCTTCCACTCTTACTAGACTTGCTCCATCAGGGGATTATGCAGTCAGTCTATGCTTAACAGGGAAAGATTTTTATTCCAGGGTTTTCCTCATACCATATGGAACATGAGACCCATGTGGACTTCTACACCCTCTGTACATTTCCTAGAATTCCAAAATAATTCCTAAAATTTCAGAGTTCCAGCTGTTCTCTCTCCAAAGCTTGCTGACTCTGATTTTTACACAGGCTTGTTTGGTTTCTTTGTATCTGAAGGAAGCATGCCTTCACTTTCTTGTCCAGTTCAAATCACAGAAAGTTCTTAAGATTTTGTGCTTTGTAAATATTTTTTTTTCAGTCTTCTGCTTTTCCTATTGGTCTCTTGTACATCAGTACAAGAGTTTCCACAAAATGCTCAGCCCATGTGGAAGAATTCTGCAGCCTTCATGGTATCCAGTCTACTCTTACTTAGAAGACCTTTTGATCCAAATTACTTCACCTCAAAAAAATTCCACAAGACCTACAATATTTAACCATCCTTCTGCATCTAGGCTGTACCCTAAACTTGAAGAAATCTGTCCATTTATGTCCAAGCCCAGTGTTTCTGAATTATCTTGTGGATACTTTCCACATGATGGCTTTTCTCCCTCTGGAAAAAAATAATTTCTGACTTTGTACTTTCTATTCTTTCATATCTGGATGCAGCCTCTGCAAGAAAGATTATGAGAGCCTGTGGTACTTATCAGTAATACCAATGATTCCATTTGCCAGATTCCTTATCCAGAAGATTGATACCTAAAATAGGTTTGGGCAAAACATGGTCACCCGCTGACCTCCCCAGTCCCTCTCTTGCTTTTTGCTTCTCTCATCTGTCAGGTCTCAGCAGAAGCCATTGACCTGGCATGGTGAACTGTTTCACTGGACATTAAAGTCCAAAGGGTCTGGGCAAAGCGAGACCGATGCAAGCACATAAACATAAAGTAGGTAAAAGCCGTGATCTTTGAATTACAGACTGTCCATCACACCTATTCCTCACGAACTTTGAAGAGTCAATCTGGACAGTGCCATAATCATGTGGTATATCGACAAATAAGGGGAATGAAGTCTCAGTATCTGAGCATGCTAACCATGATAGCTTGGGATATTGCCAGTCACAGAATGTTTTTCAAGCAACTTGCATTCTTTCAGAGATGAATTAAATGGCAGATTGTCTGACTAGATCCAGTGCAGACCCACAAATGGATTATGAACAAGAGAGGTCTTCCTTCAAAGTACCCATCAATGGGGAACTTTTCAGGTAGATCTCTCTGCTTTGACCCTGAGCAGACAGCTCAGCCAGTCCAGAGTTTCATACAGGGAAGCATGTAAAACAGATGCCGTATCACTCTCTCTCTGGGAAGGGTAAATTCCTATACACCTTCACTCCATTTATCTTTCTTTTATAGGTCCTTATGAAGATTCAGAAAGACGCTCCAAAATGGTGCTGGTGACAACATATTGGCCTAGACAACATTGGGTTCTCCCATTTTCTGTCAAATAATCAGGGGGAATCACCACAAATACTTAAAGGGATTAATTTGCTCAGTCAACAAAAGGGCTGTCTAATTAATCCATATTTAACAACACTAAATCTTACAGTTGGAATGATAAGCTTCTAATTCCTTTCAGGCACATCTACTCTGACATGCTGCAGATAGTAAAGGAGGCAACAAAATCTGCTACTAGAAAATCCTTACATTTCCATATGAAAAAAAATTCTGTATAGTGTCACAACAGAGGACAAAGGAGCATCATCAACTGGGTGCATCTGTTATCCTCAGTATTTGTGTGAGCTGCTTAATTCAGGACTACCATACTATTCTTTCAAGGGGAATCAGTCAACCATTTCAGCTTGCTTTACCTACAGAGTTGGCTCTTTCTTCATGTTATCAGTTAAGATTATTCCTGAAAGGTATCCATGTCAGACCTCCCCACAAGAAAATTCATTCCTCCTCCTTGAGACGTGAGTTGCATCCTAGTAAAATTAATTGTTTCTCCTTTCTGTACCTGTAGAACAGTTCTGTTAGTGGCACTAACTCCTGTTAGAGAAGGATTTAGAGTTGCAGGCTCTTGCATGCTCTCCTTGATCTTTGGTCTGTGATAAGGATAAGGGTAACTCTCAAGCCTAATCCATCCTTTTGCTTAAAGTTGTTTGAAATGTCTCTAAGTCAGTGTTTTCATCTTTGTACATTTTTTTCTAATCCTCAAAATGAGGAAGAAATAATTCAACTTGGATTTTATTTGAACTCACTCTACTAGAGCAGTTGCCTCTTTAGGAATTTATTTTAAAGGTTTGGTTTCAAAGTCCATTCTGTTGGCAGTAACTTGGTCATCCATTCATATCTTACTAAAGATAAGATTGATGCTTTATCTAGGGTTTTGCCAGAGCCATTTTATAATGGATACAGAAGCCAGTTCTGTACCTTGGACGTCCTCCTCTCAGTCACCATAAAGGCTTTGGGAATCTTCCCAGTTGTCCATACTGCAATATATGATCTAATGAAGAACATAGTACTTTTTGAGTAAGAAGTTACCATAACAGTAGTTCAAATAGATCACTTTTGCAGTGTGTGCACACTCCCTTCATCCCCTTTGTTTTTATTATTTTTATCTTCCTTTGGCCAGGGAGGATCGTTGTGTATTGTACCTCCTCTTCATCTGTCTGCATCAGAGACCCATTAACCTAGAGTACTAACCTCACTCTGTTTTCTTGAGACATGAAGGCTTGGAGGATTTTCATGCCCTTCTGTCCCTTGTGCCCACATGTAGTCTCATGTGTAGGTTGTGGATCGGACGTATGGCACAAAAGGAAGGTGTGCCCAAGCTTATGTAAACTGGTCAGATATGTGGTATCCTTGGCAGGATACTTCCCAGTTATCAGCATAACTGCAGTAGTTATATATCTGAACAGTTACTGTTAATGGTAAGTTTTACACAAGTGTCCTATAACTATAGGGGTACATGCTCCCTCCCATCATCCCTTTTGTTTTTACAATATTAGGCATCCTGGGTTGGAAAATATCCTATCCTTAGTCTTCCTGTATCCCCTTTAGTGTCTGAGATCATTGGACCTGCTCATATTTGAGTAGGAGTTGGAGATCCTTATAAGATACCATCATGTGGTAAAGTAAATCCGTCTTATCCAGGACTTGTCCATAGTGGTTGGTTCGACTAGCTTCCTTTGGCTTGAAGAGGTTAATATAGTTACAGTAGGTCATTCTTTAGTGTTGTAATTTTTCCTCCACAGAAGGATCCATTTAGAGATGAATCCATCTCCACAGAGCTCAGAGTCTAACTTTACCTTTTAGAAGTGCTATAGTGATTCTCCTCTTTAGAGAACGGAAGAATTATATTTTTAACCACAAACAAGAAAGAAAATATAACAATAAACAACCGGCTACAGTTCCAATTAATTTATTGTGCAGAACTTAAGCACCTTGGCCAAATAGCCTTCAAGAAGTAACCAACAGTGTAAAACATCCCCTTTTATAGCAAACACAAAATAATTAATCTGCAAAACAATTAGATTAAATATTTCCAATTAATTTCACAGTTTAAACCATGTGATACTAAAGTATTATAGTTCAATATAAAAACTGATTCTTTAAATAATTTTTCCTGTAATATGGAATTATCTCCCAATTTTGCAAATACCTTCTCAAGAATAGTTCCTTGTAATAAAGTAAAATCACTATTGTGATGTTCCATAAAATTAACAGCAATAAAACTTTGTTTTTTGTCTCTATGTCCCTAATATGTTCCTGCAACCGGGTTCTAAACATTCTTTTGCTTTCACCAATATAGACCAGGTTGTAGAGACATCAAAGTGCATACACAATGCCCTCAGTCCCACAGGAAAATGTGCCAGTAAAATCCAATCTTTTATTGTTTATCATTCTAAAACTAGATACTGTGAACTGGCACACATTACAATTCCTACAAGGAACAGTACCTAATGGCCCCAGACAAAAAGTTTTCATTAAGAAACACTAAATAGGCCCTAACAAATATATCCTTAAAGCTTTGCCCCCGCCTATAAGAAATAAATGCACATTGTATAACATTTTAGACGCTCTATCATCATTTATAACTGAAAATGTAAAAGAAATGTAGAACGCCTTTTCCTCAGTGTCTTGAAACACCAAACTCTTGCACTGCAGTGAGCTGCTGCCAAAATTCAATTAAAATTCCCTCTGGTACAATAGCCAATAAACCAAGTGAAATAATAAAAACAAAGATTTATTGTAAAAATAAAATCCAACTAGTTAAGCGCTTTCACCTGCAACATTGCTAGCTTCATAAGAACAACATTGCAGAAAACTGTTGGCTTTTAAATAAACTTTTTGGCGCCAAATATACTAAAATTTAAAGCAACATGTACAATAATATTAAAACTCTATTAACTCTTTCTAATATATCTGTTACAGATAAGACAACATCCATAAATATCTATCCTTATTTAATAACAATTCTATTTTGTAAAAATAATAAAAAATATTAGTACTAAAGTATAACATTAAATTATTCACTTCATTTCTTTGTCTAAATGTATAATTAATCGTACCATTACATCTGAGTATATCTGAGTATATTGGCCTCAGTTAACTTTCTTGAACTATGTTAAATATTAAATGTGTACTAGCAAGCAATAGTCAAAAAAGGCTTAATGGTTATGTAATCATTAAGCCCTG